>NC_088400.1:57333025-57468025 GCF_034236695.1 Oncorhynchus nerka | reverse complement strand
GCATCACTGGTGGTTACTGGTGAAGCTGGTTGTTTAGTGTCTGTCTCCTAACAGCGGCAGCACTGGTGGTTACTGGTGAAGCTGGTTGTTAAGTGTCTGTCTCCTCCTAACAGCAGCATCACTGGTGGTTACTGGTGAAGCTGGTTGTTTAGTGTCTGTCTCCTCCTAACAGCAGCAGCACTGGTGGTTACTGGTGAAGCTGGTTGTTTAGTGTCTGTCTCCTCCTAACAGCAGCAGCACTGGTGGTTACTGGTGAAGCTGGTTGTTAAGTGTCTGTCTCCTCCTAACAGCGGCAGCACTGGTGGTTACTGGTGAAGCTGGTTGTTTAGTGTCTGTCTCCTCCTAACAGCAGCATCACTGGTGGTTACTGGTGAAGCTGGTTGTTTAGTGTCTGTCTCCTCCTAACAGCAGCAGCATTGGTGGTTACTGGTGAAGCTGGTTGTTTAGTGTCTGTCTCCTAACAGCGGCAGCACTGGTGGTTACTGGTGAAGCTGGTTGTTAAGTGTCTGTCTCCTAACAGCGGCAGCACTGGTGGTTACTGGTGAAGCTGGTTGTTTAGTGTCTGTCTCCTCCTAACAGCAGCAGCACTGGTGGTTACTGGTGAAGCTGGTTGTTTAGTGTCTGTCTCCTCCTAACAGCAGCATCACTGGTGGTTACTGGTGAAGCTGGTTGTTTAGTGTCTGTCTCCTCCTAACAGCAGCAGCACTGGTGGTTACTGGTGAAGCTGGTTGTTTAGTGTCTGTCTCCTCCTAACAGCAGGAGCACTGGTGGTTACTGGTGAAGCTGGTTGTTAAGTGTCTGTCTCCTCCTAACAGCGGCAGCACTGGTGGTTACTGGTGAAGCTGGTTGTTTAGTGTATGTCTCCTCCTAACAGCAGCATCACTGGTGGTTACTGGTGAAGCTGGTTGTTAAGTGTCTGTCTCCTAACAGCGGCAGCACTGGTGGTTACTGGTGAAGCTGGTTGTTAAGTGTCTCCTCCTAACAGCAGCAGCACTGGTGGTTACTGGTGAAGCTGGTTGTTTAGTGTCTGTCTCCTCCTAACAGCGGCAGCACTGGTGGTTACTGGTGAAGCTGGTTGTTAAGTGTCTGTCTCCTCCTAACAGCAGCAGCACTGGTGGTTACTGGTGAAGCTGGTTGTTTAGTGTCTGTCTCCTCCTAACAGCAGCAGCACTGGTGGTTACTGGTGAAGCTGGTTGTTTAGTGTCTGTCTCCTCCTAACAGCAGCATCACTGGTGGTTACTGGTGAAGCTGGTTGTTTAGTGTCTGTCTCCTCCTAACAGCAGCAGCATTGGTGGTTACTGGTGAAGCTGGTTGTTTAGTGTCTGTCTCCTAACAGCGGCAGCACTGGTGGTTACTGGTGAAGCTGGTTGTTAAGTGTCTGTCTCCTAACAGCGGCAGCACTGGTGGTTACTGGTGAAGCTGGTTGTTTAGTGTCTGTCTCCTCCTAACAGCAGCAGCACTGGTGGTTACTGGTGAAGCTGGTTGTTTAGTGTCTGTCTCCTCCTAACAGCAGCATCACTGGTGGTTACTGGTGAAGCTGGTTGTTTAGTGTCTGTCTCCTAACAGCAGCAGCACTGGTGGTTACTGGTGAAGCTGGTTGTTTAGTGTCTGTCTCCTAACAGCAGCAGCACTGGTGGTTACTGGTGAAGCTGGTTGTTTAGTGTCTGTCTCCTCCTAACAGCAGCAGCACTGGTGGTTACTGGTGAAGCTGGTTGTTTAGTGTCTGTCTCCTCCTAACAGCGGCAGCACTGGTGGTTACTGGTGAAGCTGGTTGTTTAGTGTCTGTCTCCTCCTAACAGCAGCCTCACTGGTGGTTACTGGTGAAGCTGGTTGTTTAGTGTCTGTCTCCTCCTAACAGCAGCAGCACTGGTGGTTACTGGTGAAGCTGGTTGTTTAGTGTCTGTCTCCTCCTAACAGCAGGAGCACTGGTGGTTACTGGTGAAGCTGGTTGTTAAGTGTCTGTCTCCTCCTAACAGCGGCAGCACTGGTGGTTACTGGTGAAGCTGGTTGTTTAGTGTCTGTCTCCTCCTAACAGCAGCATCACTGGTGGTTACTGGTGAAGCTGGTTGTTTAGTGTCTGTCTCCTCCTAACAGCAGCAGCACTGGTGGTTACTGGTGAAGCTGGTTGTTTAGTGTCTGTCTCCTCCTAACAGCAGCAGCACTGGTGGTTACTGGTGAAGCTGGTTGTTTAGTGTCTGTCTCCTCCTAACAGCAGCATCACTGGTGGTTACTGGTGAAGCTGGTTGTTTAGTGTCTGTCTCCTCCTAACAGCAGCAGCACTGGTGGTTACTGGTGAAGCTGGTTGTTTAGTGTCTGTCTCCTCCTAACAGCAGGAGCACTGGTGGTTACTGGTGAAGCTGGTTGTTAAGTGTCTGTCTCCTAACAGCAGGAGCACTGGTGGTTACTGGTGAAGCTGGTTGTTAAGTGTCTGTCTCCTCCTAACAGCAGCATCACTGGTGGTTACTGGTGAAGCTGGTTGTTAAGTGTCTGTCTCCTCCTAACAGCGGCAGCACTGGTGGTTACTGGTGAAGCTGGTTGTTTAGTGTCTGTCTCCTCCTAACAGCAGCATCACTGGTGGTTACTGGTGAAGCTGGTTGTTAAGTGTCTGTCTCCTAACAGCGGCAGAACTGGTGGTTACTGGTGAAGCTGGTTGTTAAGTGTCTGTCTCCTAACAGCGGCAGCACTGGTGGTTACTGGTGAAGCTGGTTGTTAAGTGTCTGTCTCCTCCTAACAGCAGCATCACTGGTGGTTACTGGTGAAGCTGGTTGTTTAGTGTCTGTCTCCTCCTAACAGCAGCAGCACTGGTGGTTACTGGTGAAGCTGGTTGTTTAGTGTCTGTCTCCTCCTAACAGCAGCAGCACTGGTGGTTACTGGTGAAGCTGGTTGTTAAGTGTCTGTCTCCTCCTAACAGCGGCAGCACTGGTGGTTACTGGTGAAGCTGGTTGTTTAGTGTCTGTCTCCTCCTAACAGCAGCATCACTGGTGGTTACTGGTGAAGCTGGTTGTTTAGTGTCTGTCTCCTCCTAACAGCAGCAGCATTGGTGGTTACTGGTGAAGTTGGTTGTTTAGTGTCTGTCTCCTAACAGCGGCAGCACTGGTGGTTACTGGTGAAGCTGGTTGTTAAGTGTCTGTCTCCTAACAGCGGCAGCACTGGTGGTTACTGGTGAAGCTGGTTGTTTAGTGTCTGTCTCCTAACAGCAGCAGCACTGGTGGTTACTGGTGAAGCTGGTTGTTTAGTGTCTGTCTCCTCCTAACAGCAGCATCACTGGTGGTTACTGGTGAAGCTGGTTGTTTAGTGTCTGTCTCCTAACAGCAGCAGCACTGGTGGTTACTGGTGAAGCTGGTTGTTTAGTGTCTGTCTCCTCCTAACAGCGGCAGCACTGGTGGTTACTGGTGAAGCTGGTTGTTTAGTGTCTGTCTCCTCCTAACAGCAGCATCACTGGTGGTTACTGGTGAAGCTGGTTGTTAAGTGTCTGTCTCCTAACAGCAGCATCACTGGTGGTTACTGGTGAAGCTGGTTGTTTAGTGTCTGTCTCCTAACAGCAGCAGCACTGGTGGTTACTGGTGAAGCTGGTTGTTTAGTGTCTGTCTCCTCCTAACAGCAGCATCACTGGTGGTTACTGGTGAAGCTGGTTGTTTAGTGCCTGTCTCCTCCTAACAGCAGCATCACTGGTGGTTACTGGTGAAGCTGGTTGTTTAGTGTCTGTCTCCTAACAGCAGCAGCACTGGTGGTTACTGGTGAAGCTGGTTGTTTAGTGTCTGTCTCCTAACAGCAGCAGCACTGGTGGTTACTGGTGAAGCTGGTTGTTAAGTGTCTCCTCCTAACAGCAGCAGCACTGGTGGTTACTGGTGAAGCTGGTTGTTTAGTGTCTGTCTCCTAACAGCAGCAGCACTGGTGGTTACTGGTGAAGCTGGTTGTTAAGTGTCTGTCTCCTAACAGCAGCAGCACTGGTGGTTACTGGTGAAGCTGGTTGTTTAGTGTCTGTCTCCTAACAGCAGGAGCACTGGTGGTTACTGGTGAAGCTGGTTGTTAAGTGTCTGTCTCCTCCTAACAGCAGCATCACTGGTGGTTACTGGTGAAGCTGGTTGTTAAGTGTCTGTCTCCTCCTAACAGCGGCAGCACTGGTGGTTACTGGTGAAGCTGGTTGTTTAGTGTCTGTCTCCTCCTAACAGCAGCATCACTGGTGGTTACTGGTGAAGCTGGTTGTTAAGTGTCTGTCTCCTAACAGCGGCAGAACTGGTGGTTACTGGTGAAGCTGGTTGTTAAGTGTCTGTCTCCTAACAGCGGCAGCACTGGTGGTTACTGGTGAAGCTGGTTGTTAAGTGTCTGTCTCCTCCTAACAGCAGCATCACTGGTGGTTACTGGTGAAGCTGGTTGTTTAGTGTCTGTCTCCTCCTAACAGCAGCAGCACTGGTGGTTACTGGTGAAGCTGGTTGTTTAGTGTCTGTCTCCTCCTAACAGCAGCAGCACTGGTGGTTACTGGTGAAGCTGGTTGTTAAGTGTCTGTCTCCTCCTAACAGCGGCAGCACTGGTGGTTACTGGTGAAGCTGGTTGTTTAGTGTCTGTCTCCTCCTAACAGCAGCATCACTGGTGGTTACTGGTGAAGCTGGTTGTTTAGTGTCTGTCTCCTCCTAACAGCAGCAGCATTGGTGGTTACTGGTGAAGTTGGTTGTTTAGTGTCTGTCTCCTAACAGCGGCAGCACTGGTGGTTACTGGTGAAGCTGGTTGTTAAGTGTCTGTCTCCTAACAGCGGCAGCACTGGTGGTTACTGGTGAAGCTGGTTGTTTAGTGTCTGTCTCCTAACAGCAGCAGCACTGGTGGTTACTGGTGAAGCTGGTTGTTTAGTGTCTGTCTCCTCCTAACAGCAGCATCACTGGTGGTTACTGGTGAAGCTGGTTGTTTAGTGTCTGTCTCCTAACAGCAGCAGCACTGGTGGTTACTGGTGAAGCTGGTTGTTTAGTGTCTGTCTCCTCCTAACAGCGGCAGCACTGGTGGTTACTGGTGAAGCTGGTTGTTTAGTGTCTGTCTCCTCCTAACAGCAGCATCACTGGTGGTTACTGGTGAAGCTGGTTGTTAAGTGTCTGTCTCCTAACAGCAGCATCACTGGTGGTTACTGGTGAAGCTGGTTGTTTAGTGTCTGTCTCCTAACAGCAGCAGCACTGGTGGTTACTGGTGAAGCTGGTTGTTTAGTGTCTGTCTCCTCCTAACAGCAGCATCACTGGTGGTTACTGGTGAAGCTGGTTGTTTAGTGCCTGTCTCCTCCTAACAGCAGCATCACTGGTGGTTACAGCATTGGTGAAGCTGGTTGTTTAGTGTCTGTCTCCTAACAGCAGCAGCACTGGTGGTTACTGGTGAAGCTGGTTGTTTAGTGTCTGTCTCCTAACAGCAGCAGCACTGGTGGTTACTGGTGAAGCTGGTTGTTAAGTGTCTCCTCCTAACAGCAGCAGCACTGGTGGTTACTGGTGAAGCTGGTTGTTTAGTGTCTGTCTCCTAACAGCAGCAGCACTGGTGGTTACTGGTGAAGCTGGTTGTTAAGTGTCTGTCTCCTAACAGCAGCAGCACTGGTGGTTACTGGTGAAGCTGGTTGTTTAGTGTCTGTCTCCTAACAGCAGCAGCACTGGTGGTTACTGGTGAAGCTGGTTGTTTAGTGTCTGTCTCCTAACAGCAGCAGCACTGGTGG
The DNA here is from genome assembly GCF_034236695.1 of Oncorhynchus nerka. Taxonomy (NCBI): domain Eukaryota; kingdom Metazoa; phylum Chordata; class Actinopteri; order Salmoniformes; family Salmonidae; genus Oncorhynchus; species Oncorhynchus nerka. The sequence continues at coordinate 57,462,345 of NC_088400.1, read as the reverse complement.
TTACTGGTGAAGCTGGTTGTTAAGTGTCTCCTCCTAACAGCAGCAGCACTGGTGGTTACTGGTGAAGCTGGTTGTTAAGTTAACGTCCTCTGAAGTGTGCGTGTGTGCGTGCATGTGCGTGCGCGTTCGTGCGTGTGTGTGCGTGTGTGTGTGTGCGTGCGTGTGTGTATGTGTGTGTGTGTGCGTGTGCATGCGTGTGTGCGTGTCCATGCGTGTGTGTATGCGTGTGCATGCGTATGTGTGTGTGTGTGCGTGTGCATGCGTGTGTGTATGTGTGCGTGTGCATGCGTGTGTGTATGTGTGTGTGTGTGCGTGTGCATGCGTGTGTGTGTGCGTGTGCATGCGTGTGTGTATGTGTGTGTGTGCGTGTGCATGCGTGTGTGTATGTGTGCGTGTGTGTGTGCAGCAGGGCCTGTGACAGGGCGAGACGGATGTCAGACATCACAGGACAATCTCACCTCCAACACAGCGAGATACATTAACCCTCTCTAAACGTGGCCGTTGAAGGGATGATGAAGCAGCTGTGGTTAACACTCTTAGGACAGCCTCTCCTCTACTCCTTGGGACAAATATGCAGTGGCTTGCCCACCCCACCCCAACACACACACACACACACACACACACATCATAATACAAGTGTAATAAAGAGTACTGACAGCACCTATTGATTACTCAGTAAGTGTGATATTCCAGAAGAAAACAGTCAACAGCATATTATTTGCTTGAGGCACTGTAAATTAAAGTGTTCCCTCCGCACTGTACCGCACTTACTGCTGTGTGGTGTGTGTGTGTGTGTGTGTGTGTGTGTGTGTGTGCATGTGCATTTTTTCAGCCTTGGTACAGGTACTTATCACCGTCACATCAAGGGCAGAGGGTGGCGATTCTTAAAATCCTCCTTTACACTGTCAATCTAGACCACTCCAGTCCTCGCTGGTTCCTCCTCTGTGTCCTTCAGATGAACACAGTGGGAGCTGCATTTCACTCACTGTGTCTCCATTGCCGTTGAGCTACTGAACCGTGCTATCTATAGGCTAAACGCTATACACCCTGGGCATAATCTATTACTACAGCCTAATCTATACATTCATCAATAATAATGACATTTTCCTTCTGAGATTGAATTGACTGCTTCAACAGCAAATGTGCTTCCATGTAGGTGGGTTCTTCTTTCTAATATTGAAATCTTTTCTATTTTCCAACATCCCGGAGAGGTAATTCGGTGAAGGTCAGTCATTCATACTTGATCATATCATCATATCACTATAGCCTGAGTGTAACGCGTCTGCGGCCTGGACAGAGTGGCTCAGACTAGTGGGATGGAGAAGGAATAGTCTGTTTGGGACTGAAAAACTCCAGATCGGGACATCGTCCATCTGTACTGTTTTATTACAAAACATATGGAAAAAATATAGAGCCTATGATCCCCTTGCCGCCCACCATAGCTATTAATATTTCTCACAGAGCCCCTTCCCCCGTGTCCCACTAAGGCTAGGAATTCCTGTTGAAACATAGTCAAGTCAAAAAAAAATGATGATTTATTTATTAAATCTGTCCATCTCTCTCTTTTCTTGTTTCACACACAAGTACACCCACGTGCCTAAATTAACTTGAGTATCCAACCCACATTGTCTGCGTAAAAACCAACAAATCAGCAACAGTGACTGACAACGCTATAAATCGTTTTAATTAGGACCTAGTAGGCTGCATCAAACACCCTTTTCCCATCCTACATTTAAAAAGAAGAAGAAGAATTCTTCCCAAGGCTTCTTGCGATCCAAAAGAATGTTTCCCCTGGAAGCCGCCTTGGTGGGAGGCCGTGTGAATGCAATATTCATTTTGCTGCAGGAGAACAATCTATGCATAACAATGAGACGGGCCTAATGAAAGCAGCCATCAAACCTGCAACACATACATATTAAACTACCGGGACCTCTGCGTGTCTTTCGCTTAGTGCATCATTTGTTCACCCCGTTTTTTTTCTTCTCCTCTCTCTTTGCCTCCTGACCTTTCCCCCGTATCCCGCCTCGTTCTTCCTCACTCTCCACTTCTCCTTCGATGCTGAAAATACGGAGGTGTTTATGGCATTCTGGAACGTGTCCGTCAGCGGCAGAGGGTCCGCGGGTAAAACCACGGTGGGTGGAACGTTTAAAACATTTGGTTTTGAATGGTTTCACATCCGCTGTAAAGGGACGCGTCAATACTCGTTTCCGACTCAAAGATGCTGCTAGGAACAGCTTTTTACCAGGAATTGTGTGATAAACAAATGCTGAAAATATAATTGTGATGACAAGTATAACAGATAATCCAGACATTTTGACAGTCTCCAAACCCCTCGCTAACAATCACCTGACATTTGCTCATAAACATACATCAAACCCACCAGTATCAGACTGTAGGCTTCACTCATAGCTAATGTCATGTAATCATGTAATCATGGCTGCTGTATAGAGGGCTACAACCGGCTAACTGCTCCTCCCTCCTCTCTCCTCCTCCCCAGCCTCCAGCCGTGCTTCTTCACAGCACTGGTGTCTCTTTCCCTCCCTGCCTGCCTCCCTCCCTGTCTGGGAAATCTATCCTTCCACCTGACAGTGGCCATTTTAAGGCCTCTCTTGCCTCCTGGTAAACAATGGGAGAGGGATAATTGATCAAACAGCGAGGGAACCCTAGAGGAGGAAGGTCACCGCCCGTCAGCTGAGAGAGAAACACTGAGGGATATGATGAGGTGTGTGTGTGTGTGCGCGTGTGCCTGCCTGCGTGTGTGTGCGCGTGTGCCTGCCTGCGTGTGTAAAGGCAGGGAGGAGGGAGGGGGTCAGGAGGGGGATGGTTCTCTGACGTTCCGGAGCTGCCATTTTTCTTCCCTGACAAAGACTCCATCTGCCACCGAGCCATTTGCTGCCTGCCGAGTCGAGAGAGCATTCCACACGCCGCGTTCACCTTGGTGTCACCTCTAAGTCGAGCTCTGCTGACGGTGTACACATGCGCGCACACACACACACACACACGTTCTTAGAATATTGCACATACAAGCACAAACACTCTCTTTCACACACACACCCTCTAAGAATATTATACACGCACGCACACACACACACACACACACACACACACACACACACACACACACACACACACACACAGTCTCTGTGCCGTTCCTCTCCTAAACAGCAGCAGCAGCAGCAGCAGCAGCAGCCCCCCTCCCCCTCAGCACTACTGATATCACTGGGCAACCATCTCCGCTGTGCATTGTGGGAGTGTCTCAGGGGTTGGCGACGCATCAGGGACTGAGGGATTCACACACTTCTGAAAGAGACCCAGTGGCAGGGAGGGAGAGAGAGAGATGACATTTTAAAGAGGAAGCTGAATTTCACCTGCAATTACCGTAGCTCGAGGGCACGCGGCTTGGTTAAGAGACATTTCATCCCCTCGCGCTGCTGAGAGTGAGAGCCTGTCGTGTGTGTGTGTGTGTGTGTGTGTGTGTGTGTGTGTGTGTGTGTGTGTGTGCATGGCTCGTCCTGAGAGAAAATAGAATAGAAAAATATTCCCCTTTTCTCTCTCTCCGTCTCTCTCAGGGATGAAAGAGAGAAAGGCAGCTGGGGCTCTAACTACCAAATGAAACACGCGGCCCATTCAGTGGGTTCCTGCCTGGCCATCTGCACACCAGACCAGACATCTGAGCACACACACACACACACGCCCTGCCTAACCTTTCACTCACTAGGCAAAACAGCCTGATTCAGTCTCATCATCGATTCCATTCCTTTCTTTACTTTCTTATTTATGTGCAATGCCCCAGAGCAGCCGGGGGGAGCCTCCTCTCCCTCTCCCAGCTCTGAGATGGAGCCGTAATGACTTCCCTGAGGCTCGGGCTCCTCACAGTTTCTCCAGTGCTCTGTGTGACTCTCTCTCTCAGTGAGGAGTGTGACTACACAAATACAGTAATGATCTCTCCCTGGGAGCCATTGGCGCGGGGCTCCTGGCGCCGCAAGTGGGCTTTTCTGGCCCCTGCAGGGACTCCATACAACTCCAATTCCCTCAGCATGGACCCCCAACAGCATCAACACCCCCTCCACAACATAATTACACCTGCATAAGGTCTCAAAGAAAGAAAGAAAGAAAGAAAGAAAGAAAGAAAGAAAGAAAGAAAGAAAGAAAGAAAGGGTAGCAGGTCAAATCTGGGTAGGCCATTCCTTCAGTCATGTGTAACCAGCAGAGAGAGAGACTAATAAACCAGAGTGGTTTTGGACAGCAGCACCTCTCCTATAATGCGCTGCCAGATGGCTGCAAGGGGTTAACGGTATACAGTGGGATCCATTTAGTGGTGTTTCTGAAGGACATCTCTTTACCCCTCTAGCCCCTAGCTGACCCCCTCTGGGTCAATCCTCCAGGGAGGGGCCTGCCTGACATCCTCAGACACACACACACACACACACACACATAGCCTGGTTAACCAAACATCGCCATCTCCACACAAAAACACGCATACACACTAGAGGTCGACCGATTATTCGGAATGGCCGATTAATTAGGGCCGATTTCAAGTTGTCATAACAATCGGAAATCGGTATTTTTGGGGCGCCGATTTGCCGATTTTTTTTTTTAATGCCTTTATTTAACTAGGCAAGTCAGTTAGAACACATTCTTAGTTTCAATGACGGCCTAGGAACAGTGGGTTAACTGCCTTGTTCAGGGGCAGAACGACAGATTTTCACCTTGTCAGCTCGGGAGATCCAATCTTGCAACCTTACAGTTAACTAGTCCAACGCAATAACGACCTGCCTCTCTCTCGTTGCACTCCACAAGGAGACTGCCTGTTACGCGAATGCAGTAAGCCAAGGTAAGTTGCTGGCTAGCATTAAACTGATCTTACAAAAAACAATCATAATCACTAGTTAACTAGTTAACTACACATTGTTGATGATATTACTAGATATTATCCAGCGTGTCCTGCGTTGCATATAATCTGACTGAGCATACAAGTATCTAAGTATCTGACTGAGCGGTGGTAGGCAGAAGCAGACGCGTAAACATTCATTTAAACAGCACTTTCGTGCCTTTTTCCAGCAGCTCTTCGTTGTGCGTAAAGCATTGCGCTGTTTATGACTTCAAGCCTATCAACTCCCGAGATGAGGCTGGTGTAACCGAAGTGAAATGGCTCGCTAGTTAGAGCGCGCTAATAGTGCCTTCAGATTCTAGCCCTGTTTGTCTAGGCCCTCCATTCGAAATAGTCCGGATGGGCTGAGTGGCTCTACTGGCAGCCAGTCACTCAGCAGATTGGAGCTCCCTCCCGGTTGCTGTCCCGGTGTGAAAGCCCTGATTCATGGCGTTGGGGACCAGGGCCTTTAAAATAACAGCATGGTCCTGTGTGCTTGCCCTTCACTGGGGCGTGACTGACGGGGGCTGTTTGGGAAGGGGAATTAGTACCCGGGCTTAAGTCTTATTTAGTGAGACACAACGTTGGAGAGATTTAAAGAGGACGTGGCAGTAGTGTAGTAAAGTACCTATTACTGCTACTAGTGTGTGTTGGACGGGGGGGTATGGTGTGAGTGTGTGTTGGATGGGGGTGTATGGTGAGTATGTGTTGGATGGGGGTATATGGTGTGAGTATGTATTGGATGGGGGTATATGGTGTGAGTGTGTGTTGGATGGGGGTGTATGGTGTGAGTATGTGTTGGATGGGGGTATATGGTGTGAGTGTGTGTTGGATGGGGGTATATGGTGTGAGTATGTGTTGGATGGGGTATATGGTGTGAGTGTGTGTTGGATGGGGGTATATGGTGTGAGTATGTGTTGGATGGGGGTATATGGTGTGAGTATGTGTTGGATGGGGGTATATGGTGTGAGTCTGTGTTGGATGGGGGTGTATGGTGTGAGTAGGTGTTGGATGGGGGGGTATGGTGTGAGTGTGTGTTGGATGGGGGTATATGGTGTGAGTATGTGTTGGATGGGGGTATATGGTGTGAGTATGTGTTGGATGGGGGTATATGGTGTGAGTCTGTGTTGGATGGGGGTGTATGGTGTGAGTAGGTGTTGGATGGGGGGTATGGTGTGAGTGTGTGTTGGATGGGGGTATATGGTGTGAGTATGTGTTGGATGGGGGTATATGGTGTGAGTATGTGTTGGATGGGGGTATATGGTGTGAGTCTGTGTTGGATGGGGGTGTATGGTGTGAGTAGGTGTTGGATGGGGGTGTATGGTGTGAGTAGGTGTTGGATGGGGGTATGGTGTGAGTATGTGTTGGATGGGGGTAAGTTGTGAGTATGTGTTGGATGGGGGTGTATGGTGTGAGTATGTGTTGGATGGGGGTATGGTGTGAGTATGTGTTGGATGGAGGTATATGGTGTGAGTATGTGTTGGATGGGGGTATATGGTGTGAGTGTGTGTTGGATGGGGGTGTATGGTGTGAGTAGGTGTTGGATGGGGGGTATGGTGTGAGTATGTGTTGGATGGGGGTATATGGTGTGAGTATGTGTTGGATGGGGGTATATGGTGTGAGTGTGTGTTGGATGGGGGTGTATGGTGTGAGTAGGTGTTGGATGGGGGGGGGTATGGTGTGAGTATGTGTTGGATGGGGGTATATGGTGTGAGTATGTGTTGGATGGGGGTATATGGTGTGAGTATGTGGGGTGTGGGACGGGGGTGTATGGTGTGAGTGTGTGTTAAACAGGGGGTGTATGGTGTGAGTGTGTGTTGGATGGGGGGTATGGTGTGAGTGTGTGTTGGACGGGGGGGTGTATGGTGTGAGTGAGTGTTGGACGGGGGGGTGTATGGTGTGAGTGTATGTTGGATGGGGGGGGTATGGTGTGAGTGAAATTACTGTATTTAACTTAGTACACTTCTAAAAGCTCCAGTAACAGACATGAAAACTCCTAAGAAAAGTCAGAGATGGCGGTTCTAGCAGACAGTAGCACTTCAGTGGATCTGTGAACACCCTGGCTGTGTCAGAATGCTTTAGGCTGCTTGTCGACACTGGTCTTAGATCCACTCTCCATCAGGCTGAAGTAAATGCACTCCGTTTCCCCTTTGCTGTGACAAAAGGCTCGTAACAAAATATATAGGCCTCACAGTGTGTGTGCTCCTCCTACAACACGGTTTCAATTGAACTCCCTAATGCTCTCATTGTCAGCAGCCGTGCTATACCTAACCCTCTATCAACATGACACACACACACGCATACACACAGACACACACACACAGACACAGAAACATTCATGCACATGTGCATACCATCTCTGCCCTTATGGTTTAAAAAGAGGAAGTGAAGTAGTGGCACAGCCTTGGTATTTCCCTGGTTTAACTGTCTTTTGCTAGTCGACCACAGGCATGGATAACATAGTACAGCAGGGTTCCCTAACTGGCAGCCGCGGGCCGAATTTGGCCTGCGGTTGGTTTTACTTTGCTCCCCAAGCTTTCTGAGAAAACAAAATGGTTTTATTTTCATTTCATTTTTCATTGTTGGAAATAAAATACTGTAGAAACACCATAAAATCAGTGATTTTCATTTAAGAAATCTGTTCCCAAGTATTCCCATGCAGAATAGTGGACGGGGGGGAGGGGTGTATGGTGTGACCGTATGCAAACTTAAGCAAGGTTTGAAAAGGTTATGTTTTAGTAAAATATTATATCCGTTTGGGATTCAATTTGCAGTCTACAAATGATTTGTAATTATGTTCCGACCCCCCCGCTCAAGAAAAAACAAACAGATCACGGCTGAATCTAGTTGATGATCCCTGCAGTACAGTGTAGTAACACCCGGTCGTATACAATCCTGCTTTAGCAGGACTAGATACTAGGAATGGAAATACTCCCTAGCTGTCCTGCTGTACACAGTGGGAGTGGAATGGAAATGCTGGCCCAACAGGAGATGAGACACACACACACATTACAAACACACTGACACACACACACACACAGAGAGTGCTGTGGGGCTGACGCAAGACAATCTCAGCCTCACGTGTCTCTCCCCTACGGCCGCCCGCTGCTCCTGACCTTCGAGATGTTTTCCCTCTCTCCTCCCCCCTCTCCCTCTCTCCTTCCCTCTCCCCCTCCTCCCTCCCTCTCTCCTTCCCTCACTCTCCCTCGTCCCTCTCTCCCTCTCACCTCTCCCTCTCCCGCTCACTCTTCCCTCTCTCCTTCCCCCACTCCCTCCTCCCCTCCTCCCTCTCTCCTTCCCCCACCCCTCCCCCTCTCTCCTTCCCTCTCTCCTTCCCCCTCTCCCTCTCACTCCTCCCTCTCTCCTTCCCCCTCTCCCTCTCCCCCTCCTCCCTCTCACCTTCCCCCTCTCCCTCTCCTTCCCCCTCTCCATCTCACTCCTCCCTCTCTCCTTCCCCCTCTCCCTCTCTCTCCTTCCCCCTCTCCCTCCCTCTCTCCTTCCCCCTCTCCCTCCCTCTCACTCCTCCCTCTCTCCTTCCCCCTCCCCCTCTCCCTCTCACTCCTCCCTCTCTCAACACCTCTCTGTGATTCGTATTTGTCATTAAAAGGCATTGCATTCCAAGCTGGATAAAGCAGATGGGGCTGTGTAGGCATTACTGCTCCTCCACACAGCACCTTGGCTTAAGTACAGATAGCCTTCATGCATTACCTCTCTCTCACTCACTCACACACTCACTCACTCACTCACTCACACTCACTCACACTCACTCACTCACTCACACACACCACACAGTCTAAAGAGTGAAACGGCAGCTCTAACAACAGGGTGTCTTCCTGGGAAAGCTGAATTTCACAGTCTAAAGTGCTGCTTCACATGTTGATGATGTAATCAGTAAACATACAGGCTGAAGGCAAGACGACTGCCACAGCTCTTACTAATAGCTTTTATTAGTTATTGTAGACAGTACAATATTGCATCAAGTATAACCAAACCCAACTAACTAAAAGACAAAATACAACCACACAAATGAACTAAAATCATCTGACGTTTTACATAGCACAAAGCATTACGAATAAAAGACATAAAGCAGTCTTCTCTCTCTCCCACCGGTCTCTCGCTCTCTCTTTCACCCTCCTCTCTCTCTCTTTCCTCCTCTCTCTCCCTCCTTCCTTTCAGCCCAGTACTACTGAGCTCTAGTACTTAGTGCTACCATCTTCTACCATAGACCCAGCAATCTGTCAGGCCACTGGCTATACTGAGAACACACTGCACATCTAAGGGAAGGAAAGGAGGGAAGTGTGTTCAGGAACATCCGCTAGTTATTAAGGCTGACTTCTCACCTTTCTCTCTCTCTCACACACACACGCTGTGCTCACACACACATACACACACACTGCACACACACACTGTGCTCACACACACACACTGTGCTCACACACACACACACACACACACACACACACACACACACACAAAAATAAACACACAAACACACTTCTCAGCACCTCTCTCTACCGATCATGGGTGGCAAAACAAAAAGAGAATGCCAAACACATAACAAAGAAAAACAATCTATTCTTAATATGTGTCCTTTTCACACCCTCGCATACATGTGTACACATACACAGGCCTCAGTGGAGGCTCCTCAGAAGGAAGGGAGGACCATCCTCCTCAGTGAATTTCATACAAATAAAAAGTGAAACCTTAAACAAGTTATCCTTTTTAGATAAAACTATAGTAAATATATTCACGTCACCAAATAATTGATGAAACCACACTGTTTGCAATGAAGGTCTATAGTAGCCTCAACAGCACTCTGTAGGGTAGCACCATGGTGTAGCTGGAGGACAGCTAGCTTCCATCATCCTCTGGGTACATTGACTTCAATACTAAACCTAGGGGGCACATGGTTCTCACCCCCCTTCAATAGACTTACACAGTAATTATGACAACTACCTATCAGCACACTTGCAGCATGCAACATGCTGTCTACCCAATCAAGGGATCAGAGAATGAATCTGGTACTGAAACCATAAGCTACAGCTAGCTAACACTGCATTGCATAACATGTAGCGAGTAGTTGACTCAGAGAAAGAGAGAAAGACAATAGTTGAACAGTTTTGAATAAATTAATTTCTTCCAAAATGAAGGAGAAGCAAGAGAGAGAGAGAGAGAGAGAGAGCTAGCTATATTTCATAGTATATATTTTTTCACTTTCACTGACTTAGCTAGCATCGAATGCAGCTAGCTAGTTTTGACTACTCAAACACCCAGCTCAAACAGAGAGGGATGTTATGTTAGCTAGCTGGCTGTAGCTATCCAACACTGGAACTCTTCCAAGTCAAAGTAAGCTTTTGGTTTTATTAATTTATTGCCACCACGGCCCGCCAATGTAACTGCTAAACTGCTTGCTGCTGACTTGCTGCTGATTGTAGCAGAGTTTACTAACGCTACAACTCTCATTTGCAACTGTTGGACTAATGATTACACTCTAGATCAGCTATATGCAGTGTGCAAGGTGGTATTAAATGTGTCACTGCCTGTCACCTTGATTACTCGCAATTCCCTCGACCTGTGTACCTACGCTGTAAACGTTCACTCATAGGCTCGGTCGTAGCAACCTCATGACGGGTACAGGGAAAAAAGTAGCATCATGTAGTAGCCTCAACTTATTGGTGTTACGTTGAGCTGGGCGAATGGAATATGCTTGACAGTCATCCAATATGCCGCAATAGAAATAAGGCCATGTTCCTTTTAAAAAATGTAGCATCCTCCATCATCTTAAAACGGCACCGACCGCCACACAGGCTTGTACACACACAACGTGTACCTTGCCATCCCTTTGTAAACTCTCTAAACAATACTATACAACTCTTTCTCAACATTTGTAATTCCCTCTGGGTATTTAAGCACCACTCTCCCTGTTCCTACCCTCCTCTCACAAGGAACTAATGGTGGATAACTGCTCTGTACTGTGGCTGTTTGGATGGCGTCAATGTTTGCCAAGGTTCTGCCTGTTTTCTATGGACTAATGGAAGAATAAACAGACAGAAATAATGTACGATCACTCGAGACTGATAGGTGGACATTTCACTGCAGTGTTCAACAGTGAGCAAATCAGCACAGCCACCAGAGGGGTTCGCCTTCCACCCGTTCTCCAGCCCGGCATTTCCAGGAAATCAATTTCAAATGGAGCCGTCAATATCATGACTGATAGCATACAGCTATCAATGATAAGTTACATGATGTGTCATAGGTAAAGGCCCAGCACCGGATCAGAATGTGTAACTTACCATTTGCAGTGCAGGTGATTCTCAAATCAAGTGTATTGTACGTCAAGCAAACATCACCTTGAAAAGCACATTTAGGAGAACCGTTCCCCTTAGATTTGCTTTTATCTGCTGAATAGGCCTACCTCAAAATACATAAACACACCTAACTCTCAATGGTACGCTCACCCCAGCTGAGCTGAGCTGCATAAGAGATAAAGCTGATTTCTAAAGTGTGAGATTAGATCTGGTGACACACTCATCAGCACAAAGCCATAAAGTGAGAAAGGGAGAAAAGTGCAAGTCATTGTCTGCGGGCTAAAACCGTCACCTTTGTCTGCTTGGTGAAACCTTGAGGGAGTAGAGCTAGTGGTAATAGAGACACAGACAGACAGACAGACAGACAGAGAGAGAGAGAGAGCGAGAGAGAGAGAGAGAGAGAGAGAGAGAGAGAGAGAGAGAGAGAGAGAGAAGGAGAGAGAGAGAGAGAGAGAGAGAGACAGAGAGAGAGACAGAGAGGGAGAGAGAAAGAGAGAGAGAGACAGAGAGAGAGAGAGAGAGAGAGAGAGAGAGAGAGAGAGAGAGAGAGAGCAGGAGAGAGAGCAGGAGAGCAGGAGAGAGAGCAAGAGAGAAGGAGAGAGAGAGAGAGAGAGAGAGAGAGAGAGGAGAGAGAAAGAGAGAGAGACACAGAGAGAGAGAGAGAAAGACAGAGAGAGAAAGACAGAGAGAGACAGAGAGAGAGATAAGCAGAGCCAAACAGATGTGCCACAGAAGAGAGGGTGAGAAGCGGCTAACCGCCCAACCAACTTAATCCACTATATCGTTGAGGAACATTATTCAGTTTGACTCCAACTGATAGGCCTAACAATTTCAATTCAATGTTAGGCTACATCAACAGATACTGTAATAACTGTTTAGATTATAATGTTACTGCAACAGATCACAAACACTGATGATGGTTAATTCGCATGTTTCCCTCCCCCACAAAAATGTTCTGATCAAAATGGAGAGAAATGTAATTAATTGCACGATTCACTGAATGAAACTCTGAATTTGTAATGTAATCAGAACAACTGCTTTTTCAAGGAGCCCTTGTTAAATTTAATTGGGGGAGAAAATCCTCTCGTGTCGAAAGAATGAAATCTAATTAAGCCTGGAATCGAAGGAGCCTGCGAACTCTCCTCTACGCCAAACAAATATTGTTGATGACAAGTTGAGCAAAAATGATTTCAAAAGCTTCTCTCATAACAACTATTAGGGAATGTCACACAGGGCCCAACAACAGAGATGATTGAAAGATGATAAGAGTCCGTACTCACTGATAGGAAATGTCTTCAGCTCTGTGACATCACTGCTCTAACACCTGAGAGAGAAAAAGAGGACGACAGTCAGGTTAATCCATTTATACGTTGATATCTCTTATGTATGACACCGTTCATTTCATCTGTTCTCCATGAAAAATACAATCTAAACGCTAATGGCGACCAGTTTGGGCCCTGAGGGGGAATACCTGATTCATTTCCAACATACAAGCGATATCAAAGCTCTGTGCGCTGTTGTGGTCAACTGACAGATCAAACCAAACAAAAGGACATGACGTTTTGAGACCCAGCTAGGAGCTGGCACTGAGCATAAGCAGAGCAGATCTCACACACACACACACTCTCTCTCTGTCGCAGGCTCAGCAGGCCTGCGAACACAAACACACCGCGCAACACACAGTCATAAATTTTTTTCCTGCTAAACCTGTTAGAATGAAAGGCAGACATTATGGCTTTTGGTGTGAGGGAGGAGGATATTTTCCCAAAACACAAGACAGTTCTTGCTAAGAGAGAGGACCGGCCCTTCCCAGTGTTCTCACGCCCCTCAGTGCTACACTGTCTCTGATGTATCTGTCTTCCTGGAGCACAGAGGAGGGGAGAGGCAGAGAGGGAGCTTTCTCAACCTGTGTGTATGAAAGGACATGGTGACAGTCCGGACTGTGTGTGTCACAGCCGTGGCACTGTCTCTCTCACTGCAGCACCGCTAGTGGTGTCATTGGTCACTCTGGTGCACATACTCACCCTGACACTGGGTAAAACTCTACAGCACACAGACAGACACAGGGGCACAGAAACACACACACACACACGCGCCATTACGGCTGAAACCTCCACACACACACACACCACCTTGATTACACATCTCCGTGGTGTAAACACACCGTGCCGAGCCGACTGAGGGAATTCATCTGCAGAGTCTTCATAAAGGCCTATTAGAGCCATGATTAAAGGATGTTCCCTCAGAGAGGGCGCGACACTGAAATGAGTCCCCCAGCCAAAGAGTGCTGTAATGACAGTGGCGAGATTTGAAGCTACATACTTCACACCGTTTTCGCCTGCCTGGGTATTTGAAATACACACTGACCCGACATCAGCTGCTGATGCCACGGCCGCGCTAGCTATTTGCTGAGACAATGGGCCTAGAACACTTTAGTAAGCTCTTTACGTGAGCTCTACTCAAACACAGTCATAAGCAACACAACGATAGCAAGCCTAAACATTCTGTAAGCCCGCAGGCACAAAACAACAGGTCCACGTAGAACACGGCTTTTCAATTCCAGGCCTCCAGGGCAACAGCTGTGACGTGGCCCCGGAGGCCTGGAATTGAATAGTGCCTTTGGCGTAGAGAACCGTCGCGTTAAATCTAGTAATGTAGACTTTAACTTTAGTGAGGAGAAACCTTAGCGAGGCCGTCATAAAGTGCCATTCAGTGACAGACACGCTAAAAAGGTGTTTTTACTCCTTTTGCTCCCGGCTCATCTGTGAAATCGCAGGCCAGGGAGGGAGGGAGGGAGGGAGGGATGAAAGAGGAGGGCACTGACTGTGAACTGGCCACAGACATTTTTCTGGAACCTCGGGAACAAAACAGGCAAGTCTTGACAATCTATCCACCACTGAGTCGTCACACAATCAGTTGCAGGAAACCGATCCCTTAAATAGCAGTGATTCATCTCTTCATCGCACAAAGTCAGTACACAGAACACAAAGAACCCCTCTCTCTCTCTGTCTCTCTCCCCCTTCTCTCTCTCTCTCTCTCTCTCTGCTTAAAAATACTGCTTCTCCCAGCTTTCTTTTGCGTGTGATTTACCGGCACTGTTTAACTGCGGGGCAGTATCTTTTATCGTTACATGATCTGGAGCTGGTAGCTGACAAAATGGAATCTGTGGCGAGAGGTGAGTGTCTGTTCTGTGGAAAGACGAGGAAGAGGGGAGGGAGAAGAATCTGTGCGGTAGAAACGTTTGCCTAAGTGCAATTCTGATCCTCTCTCTCGGCTTATTCAAAAGAGCCTCTCTGTGTGTTCTATTCCATTAAATGCCTTCTTCCTAGACCTGATGGAGAAAGTCCCATTACTGGGGAGTGGGTTATCCCAAACAATGTAAAGCACAAGAACTGGCTGAAAAGCAACGAACATAAACACAATCCATTTGTGTGATTTAAGAGAGAGGACATCCTCGAGGGACTGTTATTATGTAACACAAACAGTGTGTGTGTGTGTGTGTGTGTGTGTGTGTGTGTGTGTGTGTGTGTGTGTGTGCACGTGTGTACCCGTTAGCGCATGGGCGTATGTGTGAGCGTATGTGTGAGCGGGATGGTACTGTATGTGTGTGCCATTTCTGATTCAGCCCTGGTAACGCTGCTCCCAATATGGCTGGGAGCCAATTCCTACAGTAGCATCATGATGAATCTGAGGGGAGCCTCACTCCGTCTCCCTCCACTTAGCCTATGGGGCTATCATTCACCGGCTAATTGGACGGACCTGCCTCTGGCCTCAGCTTAAAGGTCCAATGCAATCGTTTTTTATCTCAATATCACATCATTTCTGGGTAACAATTAAGTAACTTACTGTGATTGTTTTTAAATTAAAATGGTCAAAAAGAAACTAAAAGAGCTTCTTAAGCAAAGAGCACTTTCTCAAGCAAGAATTGTGCTCGGACTCTCATGGGAGTGGTCTGAGTGGGAAGTGGAAAACTGAAGTTAAAAAATGGTTCTCTTTATTTAACTAAGCAAGTCAGTTAATTAAGAACAAATTTGTATTTACAATGACGGTCTACCCTGGCCAAACCCGGGCCAATTGTGCACCGCCAGATGTGATACAGTCTGGATCTGAACCAGGGACTGTAGTGATGTCTCTTGCACTAAGATGCAGTGCCTTAGACCACTGAGCCACTCGGGAGTCCAGAGAGGTTCGGAACTCTCTTTCTTATTGGTCTATTAACTCATTTACCGCAATGGTGATGTCACCATGGAAGGCCAAAACTCCATCACAGCAAAACAGGCTGAAATGTATTTTTAAACAGCATTATCATCATTTTCACCATTTCACAGTATTATTCCAACCGCATAGTGTAGAAATATATATAAAACTGTTGACTGCACTGAGCCTTTAAGACACGTTGATGTGACTATGTGTCATCAGACTGAACACAGCCCACGTTCACTACTGTGGGACTTCATTCATACAGGCTATAAAATTGATACTTGGCTACATAAATTAACCATAACAATTAGGATGAAGTTGCCTCTGGAGTAGACATCTAAGGTGAGCTTGGCACCCCCCTTAATGGTTACAGTTACGATTTAGAGAAAGAAGTGCATATGGGCAACTTGTACCAGGAGCGCACCACTGTCTGTCTGAGTGAGTGAATGAGAGGACGCAGCTGCTCCGGCGGAGCTCCATGGCTCAGTGTCATCCCAACAGCCTTGACAATCTACCAAGACGACGCGTGAAGGTCACTCACAGCAGCCGCCAATGCAGCTGTCACGCCTCTTCCACCCGCCGCCCTCTCTCTCGCCTGCCCGGCCGGCTCTGGGTCGACCAACAAACCGACCAACACATCATACCCTGCAATAAATCCTCTCTCTGTACTCTCCCTGTTAGCCTAGCTCAGCCTCAACATGGTATTCCATACAAGAGATAGTTTGAAATACAAGATGATCACCAAAGTTCATCTACAAGCTAACATTCAACCTAATAGAAAGCACAGGGGGAAAGATGAGATGTCCATCTGTCTTGATTCCTGCATTACTGTGTTTCGATGGCTAAAGTTTCCATTAAATGAATCCCCTGTCTCAATCAGGGAGTCAATAAAAGGCCCAATCCTGTCAAACCCTGAGGGAGATGTGTGTGTGTGTGTGTGTGCGCAGATGTGTGCATACTTGAAGGGAGTGAAGAGCTCTGACAGGTGAGTGATTGAGTGCTTTCATTTCCCTCCCTGTGTTGAGATTACACACACACACACACACACACACACACACACACACACACACACAGATGTTGTTTCCGCTTCTGGTCCATGCTTAAATTAGCTCTAAATATTTGGATTACACGCGGGAGCTCTCACAGAGGATTTAGCCTCCGTAGCCTGCAGGCCAGGGGGATGTGTGGATGTTTCCATCTTTGAACAAACATAAGACACACACACACACACACACAGACAAACACAAGCACACCGCACAAACAAATACAACCTTGCCACACAGGCACACACGGGTTCAAACCACAACACAACAACCACAAAACACCAATCCTACCAAAGCTGACTACACTGCAACCCAATCCATGGATGTTATTATGTAGTCTAAGAGTTTCAGTTAGTAGAGGGTGGATACTAACTCCAGACACTGCTCCCATGCAGCCCTGAGAGCTAGTAGAGGTCAGTGCCCCCCAGCCTGAGATAAAGGCGTCTCCCCATCCTCTCTCCGAGCGCCTGCTTGGATAGAGGCGTCTCGCGTTACAGCTGTCTCTCAGTGTCATCGTTTAGAGAAAGGGACAATGCCACAAGGCAGGCAGCTAGCCTTTCATGGCGGCCGTGAACAACAACAGCCACTCTGGGGCAGACAGGGGGGGGGGTGACGGAGGAACGGTTTCTCTGTTTCAACTCCCGCCACATTGAGACGAGAGGCGAGATCACCACAGCATGTGTCTAGGCTATCTGTGGAAGAGAATGAGGTCTGAGAGAAAATGGTGGCACATTTTCAACTTTCCATTTCCTTCTCACAGGCCTTTAATGAATGACTTGTTACATGTGGTTCCCTGCTTTTTCCTGCTTGTAGGCTAAGTGTCTTTTAGTTATTGCACAAGCACACACGTACGGGAAAAGACGGACGAATCCTGATGGAGAACAGATTGTGGAACATCAAATGAACCGATAGAATCCGTCCATTCCCAGGAATAACTCCACGGTGCGTCTGTGCTAGTCACGCTAGTGTGGATTACTTGAATCCCCCTCTTCCCGAGGTGAAGTCCCTGTCCTGACGTCTAGTTCTAAAAACAGCCAGTTAGCTCCGGGTCCAATAATGACTAATCCAATCAGGAGAATGTTTAGGCCGCAGCTCTGTTACTAGGTAGGCTGAGTCAAGCTGAAATCACCATGACATGCAAAGGCCTAATCTATACTGTAGGCTACATTTTATGAGATGAGTAAAAGACCATATCAAACAGAGTCTTTGAAAGTTTAACACTGGCGGACTTGCCATTAGGCAGAAGAGGCAATTTGCTACAGGCTTCACATCATCGTCAAGGGGCCTCATGAACTGTGCATAATAAAAAGAAACATATTTTTCTTTTTTAAAACAAATTTCAGTCCCGGATGAGAGGGGTACAAATGAAATAAAAGCAGTGGAACTGGCTTCAAGGACCAGTGTTGAGTTTGAGGGCTCTAGGGGGATGCAATACATATTTATTTAGTAAAAAGACAGGCGCAGCTGAGAATACCGCCATCGTTGCCAAGGCAGAGGACATGTATGTACAGCCCATGTGTCTTATGCTGTCTGGCCAAAAAGAGTATGGCATGTGATACTCCTTTTAGCCAGACAGCATCAGATACATGGGCTACATATAGTAAGACGGAGGGGCGCTGTTTCGCTCGCTCAGATGCTTTCTCCAGTGAAACAGTTTCATCCACTTGTGAATCGAAGGCAAGTTGGCGGGGGCACAGTGCACTGTTCGGATGCTGGAATTGTTTGGATGGACGTGCGAAGACTGAGTCACTAAGTATGCCCCCGAAGTTTAGGCATATTATCTGTGAATCAGCTCTAGTAAAATACAACAGATATAAGCAACTGTCTGCTGCATGGATATAGCCGAGGCCTCTGCTCTTTACTCCTGCCCTACTCGGACAAATGCAAGCAGGACGGTTTACAAAGAAGTCCTTACACTGTATGGTTACTGCTGACCAACACACAATTAGGCTATTTCATTGCTGAACAGAGTCCTTCTTTCCCCCATCCCTCCACATCCTTGTCAGTTCTTATGGAGCTCAGTTAAAATTAAATATTTAAAATTCTGGCTAGGTTGCAGCAGTCTGCCAGCACAGCTAAAATGAAAAGCCTTTGTGGCAGCAGTGACCAGATTTTAAATGCTGGACGATCAATAAATAAAAGGTTGGTTGTTGAAGCGCAACCTCAGAGTGTGTGTGTGCCTGTGTGTGTGTGCGTGTGTGCCTGTGTGTGCCTGTGTGTGTGTGTGTCTGTGTGCCTGTGTGCCTGTGTGTGTGTGTGTGTGTGTGTGTGTGTGTGTGTGTGTGCCTGTGTGAGTGTTACCTTTTAACAGCCACCCAGGGGCTACTCCATCCTCCTCAATCCTGCAACCAGCTGTCCTAGTATGATGAACAACATTGACCATCCCACCACAATATAAAACCTGACACATCCAGAGATTCCCACATCCAAACATATTTCTATCCGCAATGCCAACAACTCTTCAGAATTCCCAGCATGTGAGAGATACTGCAGATACGTGAATAGAGCATGCAGGCTGCACACTATTTTAGTGGAGAATGTAAAAGGGCGATAAGCCAACCAAACAGGCCTAGGCTAAGCTATACTACGATTGGTATTTCCAATACCGTCCCCATTATCACAGTAGGCAGGGACTCAATCACTGGAGCATTCCAGGCACGGCACGCACAGGCAATATGACAATCTCCCGGGGGGGGGGGGGGGAATGGATGGCTCGCTGGTGAAGACCACTAAAAACAAGCCCTTTCTAATAGTGGATTGCTCCTTACGCATAGCTTAGGATATACCCTCCTTCAGATGATGTCGTTCAAAAGCATAAACCTTGGACCCACTCTGAAGGACTCATGTTGAGCAGAGCTGTGGATTGTTTATCTGACTCTTTTGTCATAGGGTATCAAGCCATACACGTTTAGACAGAGCGGCTGGCGTTAAGCAGTAGGCCTAGCTAATCTACTACTAGGCTATGAACGGAACCATGTTGTTTTGGAAAAAAAGGATTGTCTTCAGTAGTCTAATCTTGGCTCAGTTCCTACATCAGCCATCCTACGTTAGCCTAACCGATGCTCTTAGTTCTCATCAGGCTATCAGCATCTTAGATTGAAGTGTGCTCATTCGAGACAGAAGGAAGGAAACTGTAAGGCCTAATACCTGGCTACTGTAAGGCCTAATACCTGGATGTCATAAGGTGAAAGCACCAATTTGTAAGTCGCTCTGGATAAGAGCGTCTGCTAAATGACTTAAATGTAAATGTAAATGTACCTGGCTACTGTAAGGCCTAATACTTGGCTACTGTAAGGCCTAATACCTGGCTACTGTAAGGCCTAATACTTGGCTACTGTAAGGCCTAATACTTGGCTACTGTAAGGCCTAATACTTGGCTACTGTAAGACCTAATACCTGGCTACTGTAAGGCCTAATACTTGGCTACTGTAAGGCCTAATACTTGGCTACTGTAAGGCCTAATACTTGGCTACTGTAAGGCCTAATACCTGGCTACTGTAAGGCCTAATACTTGGCTACTGTAAGGCCTAATACTTGGCTACTGTAAGGCCTAATACTTGGCTACTGTAAGGCCTAATACCTGGCTACTGTAAGGCCTAATACCTGGCTACTGTAAGGCCTAATACCTGGCTACTGTGAGCAATAGCCTACAGCAGAAATTAAAGACAGTTTTTTTGTCTCTGCCTCAAACACCCACACAAACCAAGTCAATAGGCCTGGTTATCCCTTTGCGACTGTTTTGAGAAAACTGGCAGGTTTTATGATACAGTACAAAGAAGGAAAAATGAATCGACAGACAGACAGGCTATCCTACTCCTTTACAGACTTTCTGCAGAGCTCAAGGACTTTGAAAATGAGGCATTACTTGAGGGAGAAATCAACCTCTTCACCTTGCCAGTGAAACAACAAGCATCCTGACAGACAGACACACAGAAAATAAAAAAATAACCTTGAGTTTCATCAAGGAAATTCTCACATTGAATGATAAATAGGAAGAAGCCCAGGGGACGGACAAAACAAAGACCTTAGCAGCTAAACGCCTCCTTTTCTCCCAAACATGGCCTCCGTGTCTTTGGTATTTCAGAAACAAACTGAACTTGGCGTGACCTGGTTGTACAAAAGGCATTTATGCTACTATTTTTGGAGTCTACGAAAGCAACAATAACACAGAGATTATTTGTACGTGTTAAACAAGCCAGACTGCTGTAAAACTGACATCTGCTTGTACCAGTAATGCTCCCCCTTGACACAGTTACTTTCAGTTCATGTCACAAACTGAACCAGGCCACCATAGATGCCCATAGTATGTTCTTGCATATTGCTGACATTCATCTTGCATACTACCACCATGTTTGTAAAAATGGATGTGTGTGCTATAATGTATCCTAGGCTATGTAAAAATGCATGTCGCTACTTAATGTCAACTTAATGTACAGTGTGACCAGAATAGCAAAGCGAAGGTGAAGTAGATCATAGGAGCACTAACAAACTTGTCATACTGTCATTAACTTATGTTATGTTCTGTCAACAGTTGTGCTAATGAGTATTCGCAACACTTGCTGCAAGGAACATTTTCAGACTTGACAATCATCGTGCACAGTAACAAAGGTTTATTAGCCAACAATAATAATCAGCAGTAGCCTAATTAAACATTTTGGATTTTAAGCCAATTCCTGCATCCCTAAAGGGCCATCAATTTCACCACACATCTTTATAAAAGTTAGTACTTGACTTCTGAGAAGATTGGTGTGTGTGTGTGAGAGAGAGAGAGAGAGAGAGAGAGAGAGAGAGAGAGAGAGAGAGAGAGAGAGAGAGAGAGAGAGAGAGAGAGAGAGAGAGAAGCAGATTATTGCTGGGTTGAAGTAAACACAGGGTTGGATGACTCGGTGACAATCCAGCTTTAGGTAATTAGGCTCTGGTTGATTCATTTCACATAACACAAAACAAACTTACTTCCACTTTAGAGTTGAAAACTTAAAATGAGTGTGAACAACACACCACCACTACAGTGCAGAGATTTCACAGACTTTACCCAACTGTTCGTTCTCTTACCACACATAAGATCTGTTTACAGAAGCTAATCAATCTCTGTGTAGGCCATACAAAACAACATAAACAAGGAAATCAATGCCAGAAACAAACAATGTAGACCTTCGTTTCCAGGGTTACAGTAATAAATGCTTCGTTACAGTGTCTCACAAACAATGAAGGGAAACATTGAAACTAGCACAAGGAGGTGCAGTATAGGAATATAGCACGCTAATCAAATTCCGTGCACACTGCAATCAGCGAGAGCCGTGTGGGCATTTGCGTTTAAGATCAATTGAAAGGGTGGCAGCGTAGATCGAGACAAACTGCTTGATTGTTGACTGGATAACCACCCTCACCTCATTTCAAAAAGACAAAAAAAATGATGGACACCAAAGCAGGCACGTTCCTCTAACATTATTAGCCCTAATTTCAATAGTACAGGATTAGACAGAATAGATTTGTGTGCATATGGGGGATTGTCTGTAGAAAAGCTGTCCAAGTTTTGTCAGTTTCAGCACCCCCAGACACAGGGGCTCCTAAACCTAATTTCTCCTAATCAGCTTAGTCAATAGCAACCGTTTGGTGCAGCGTTGGGTAGACATGCAAATAGGGCTTAAACATGTCTATCTTTAATTCCTGAATGTTCAAGTCAAGCGGAAGTGCTTTTTATCTCCTGGCAAAGAAAACAACATTCTGTGGGGGGGAAGAGAGGGGAGGCGAGGCAGAGAGAGAGAGAGAGAGAGAGAGAGAGAGAGAGAGAGAGAGCACTACAGTTTTTTTTTTTACTTCTCTTGGCCAGGCATGGAGACATCCCTGATTTGAGTGTGCTTGAGGTAGCACAGTTTGCTTCCATTTCAAACCAACATCACAAACAAGCCCTGACAGATTTGTTCTCTCTCACTCGCATTATGGGGAAACACACAGCAACACATGTATATTAGTGCTCCTCTGCCCTGTTCTGCTGTGTGTGTTCAGCTGCAGCACACACACACACACACACACACACACACAAAAGAAGCTAACAATAGCCGTTTGTAATAGTGGTGGAAAAATGGGAGAGACTGTTCCGTTTCAATTCACTGATACCACTAATGGCTTCTTAGCAGCTCCATGAAATCAAGCAGCTGTCATGTCGATGCATCAGCACAGGGAGAGGAGAGGAGCCATTCCCAGAAGGAAAAAGGCATCGCGCCTCCCTCAGCAAGGATGTTTGGCTAAACATCTGCTCCTGTGCACTTTAGCTTAGCAGCAGTAAATATCCAAACAAAGAGGGTGGGAGGTGAAACCATTAGATTCCCTATCACAAAGCATCATTGTTGTTGTTCTTTTACAACAACTGCTTGTGAGACAACAACTGGGATCCATTTTAAAGACTATCACACAGGGATATGGTGGATGGATGATCACCAGAACAACTGGTGATGAGAGTATAATCTCTAGTGTGACAGGAGATTCTTCGGTGATAAACTAGACAGTTTGCTACTTTGGGTAGCCTATGTTTGAAATCTTTCCTCGGCTATAACATCAACAAAACACACAAATGAACCATGTCATATGTTATAACATGGCAATAAAAAAAACTCAAACCAGCCTACTGTCACCGCTACCTACTGTCTCTGTCACACCTCTGCAATCTTCTCAGAAATGAGCTTTACAATGACGAGATTGTGGATAACGAGTAGGCTACATGTTGTGCAATAGCGCATACCACTTATGGCATGATAATTAGGCCCAAGACCTATAGTCATCTAAGGTGAACATTGTGATATTACCAGTAGATAAGCCTAGGCACACTATCTTTGCCTTTTATGTGTAAACAAGTGTCAACGACTCCCACAATGCAAATGGGAAAAGAGGGGAAAGGGAAAAAAGACTAATAATACTTTGCTTGACTAATTAAAAGTTGACATTTGTGTAAACATCCATAGCTGTTGATCAATGTCTAAACGTATTAGACTACTTGGCTATTAGTCCATTCAACAATACATATATTTTTTAAATGCAATAGCAAAACATGATGATACACTGGGCTATATGTCATAACATCATTCTGATATAGCATATTTATTCTAATCGATTATGATTAGCCCGTGTAACCTATTGCCTAATTCCAGCGGTTGAACGTTAAAAACACATAATATGTGCTATTCATGTTATTGAACAACAGTGTTGTGACAAATAACATCTTTATCAAAGTGTCATTGATAAACTAGAAATCGTGCATGTAGAAAATACGTAACCAAGTTCAGTGAGAGAGAAAAAAAGTCGAGTTTTTAAAGGCAGTTTGCATGCCTTCTCCACCTGCCACTACTTATTAAAACACGCCGTTTGTGTGTGTTGCGCGTTCAAAAACATGTATCCGATTATTGCAACACTGTATAATGTCACTGTAACGTTGTAGATGAATCCCAATCTTCTTCAAACGCAACACCAAATTGTTCCTCCTTCCAATCACAGGCTAAAATGTTGCCTTACATTTCTCTTAAACTTCACATGACGTCACCGTCTACATTTCTTTTCCCAGAGTCTAGTTTAAACTTTCTCTATGTAAAACATGGATACGTTTCCTTCAAGCGTGGGGGGTGCTTAGGGAATTTAAATCAACCAAGATGGCGAAAGGCTTGTTGTTTGGAAGGGTAGAAAAATGGAGGATATTGTAATATACACAAAGGGATACATTTCAACAACTCGGCCAGGCAGCAGCTGCTTCTTGTTTGAGGAAGCAACAAAAGATAGCTTTAGCCAGTTGTAAAAAAAAAAAAGAGCCTGAAACTCGACAAAAACATCAAACTCATTTTACTAATAAGATATGTAATTTTACCTGGCAAACCATAACACAATCTATTATATTGTTAAATCAAGTATTTATGTTTATGCTTACTAATTATTTTATTTTCGCATTGAAGAGCTATTAGCTGGCTCGGATTTTGCCCTGTCTGTAAACGGACAGCTAAATAGACCAAAGGTAGCTTGTGCTCCCTACCTTCATTGACTCCCACATCGTTCCTTTAAATGTGCACAAAAAAATACTAGCTAACTTATATATAACAGTGGGTAAAAACATCTTCAAAAAAGTTTTCCTGAACTAAATAAAACAGTTTTTATTAAAAAAAAAAAAATAGAACAGTTCAATTAAAAGCGCACGAGAGAGGACACAAAGACGATTCCGACTATCAGGTCACAAACTAGCTTGATCTGAGCAACGACAAAAACCACTCCGTTTACTCTACAAAACAACTTCGGTGTAGTCTATTATTTTACCATGCAGTAAAGGCGCACATGCCGATTGCTTAGAATAACATTGTGTCCATTTGATAAGTTTCTATCAATCTGCAGTTGACGATTGAGGGACACACGCAGTAAGCAAAGAAACTACAGCTCGCCTCGCGAAACAAATCAAGCCAGCTACATCGCTTGTTCTATGATATAACAGACCGTCTTCTTTACCCCCACCTTGAAATAAGAGGACACTTACCTTTAGTTTCGACACTAATACTTATTTCCAACGGGATTTTGTTTCAAGTAATACTTCGTGTAGCCTTCGAGCCTCTTTTCGATTTCGTTTTGAAAGAGGCCGGTAACAGATGATAAAGAAAGGAATTGGGCAGTAATTGAGTCTCGGTGTGAGTGAGTGTGTGTGTTAGTTACTAACAGCAGATTGAAGGAGACTCTTCTCAAGGTTTATTCAGCTCCACTTCAAGGAACCAAAGTGACGTCAGCTTACAAGCTGCCACAAAAGAAAACTTGTATTTGACATTAATAGAGATCAATGTTTGTTTTAATTAGGAAAACAATAGTACACCACGTTTAGACAGTTGGACTATGACTAGGGCTATACCATGTGCTAATGTAACAAACAAAAGCATCTATTGGATTGATTCAAGGATAGAGGAATCTTATTGACTTATTTTGTTTGTTTATTTGTTTGTTTTTCGAAAAGTTACGTAATTGATTATTCATAATCATTGATATTATTAATAGATGACCCGCGTCATGCAAATAATGTATGGAATGACTGAAACTTCTCAAATTTGAATGATTCGTTTCAGTGCATGTTCCATAGGCTAGATATCAACTAGTCACGTTGATGTGATTCCAAGTATCAGGGAAATATAATATTTATTATGAACATGTTGTCTATGGAAATGCTATAATAATAACGATTTTTTTTTTAAACGCATGCATGTGTGGGATTGAAAAGAATGTTCAAAATGTGTTTGGTCATAATTTGTGACAATACATGTGATGCTCAAATGTTGTTCATATTTAACATTAACTCTCACATTCTGTCTTTCCTCATCTCTGGACAGGATAGACGGTGATACTGCTGCCCAAATCTTTCTGTGTTTTTTCATCATCTGTTTAGGTTTATAGTGACAGATGAACCCTCATATGATCATCTTAAATGTGATCAAAGTTTCCCCTTAATACCACTTCCAATGATTTACAACTAGAATAAGTGGGAGGTACTTGTGCAAATGTTGCCTTTTGGTTTTCAAATAGAATGCACTTGCAAAAACAGAAAATCCAGGGGAGAAATACACAGATCTTTTCCTAAGGAGAAGATCAATACCATTGCATGGCAAAGACACAACAGCCATCTGTGTGCCTAATTGTACGCTCTATACCTCTCTGAACACATAACAAGCAACAGGCTGAGCATGGGCCCTGTGACCCAGACAAGGGTTTTAGTCAGTCAGACGGGGTGCAGGCAGCCAGATTATTTCATTGAACTGGAAAAAAACAAGGGGAGGGGTGGATAAAGATAGAATGGGTACAACTGCTCTGCTCTTTTTACATGCCCCTGGCCCCACCCTTCATTTTTTGTTTGCTGTTTTCACATGTTGAGCTTAAATTTCACATGTGAAACCATATTTTCACATGTACAAAATGTAGACTTCACATGTTAACACCACCTTTTCACATGTGAATAACATGCTTTCACCTCACAGGTGAGTTGCAGTTTCACGTGACATGTTAAAAGCGTGCACATGTGAAATTTGCCAATGCAGTTCTATGTGAAAAACATTCACGTGAAAATCTCACTTCACATGTGGAATTGCAAGTTTACATGTGAAATTCAATCATGTTTAAAAATCTAATTTGCAGGTTCACATGTAAGAAAACTCCATTTGAAAATCTTACTTTCACATGTGAAATTGCATTTTCACACATGAAAAACATTCATATGTTAAAATCACATTTGCCGTTTCATATGCGAAAAACATCCACGTGTGATTGTTTCTCATGTGAACTTGAAATTCCACATGTGAAAGTGAGATTTTCACGTGAACGTTTTTCACATATAAAACTGCAAATTCGATTTTCGCATGTCATTGTTTTTCACATGTGAATTGCAACATCAAATGTATAGTTTCACATGCAAGAAAATTCCACATGTGAAAATCTCACTTTAACATGTGGAATTGCAAGTTCACATGTGGGGTTGAAATAATGTTATTCTCTTCACATGTGAAAAGATATTGCAGTAGCAATGTTGCAGTAACAATGTTTCCACCGGTGGAATTAGGGTGATCACATCTAAAAAGGACAAATGAGGGATAAGGAATGATTTTGCAGGGCATTCGCGGAACAGTGGACAGAATTAAAACATTTCGGACAGGTTAATGGGTCACGTTTAAATGGCGACATAGTTCTGCCATATGAAGGTCACTTTGTGTTAAAGGGGCATTCCTTAGTTGCTACATCCATTTTTGGAATTACAAATTAATGATATGTACCCATTGATTCTTGAACAAAGTGATGTATTTTGCCTCATCAGCTTAGTTCAACTGTCCTACCCCATCAGAACCCAAAATATAAGCTTGTTTTACTCCGATGTTTGTAAACAAAGTATATTTAAACCACCACTCTATAGCTAAAAAAAACATGGTTAAAACTATCATTTTGAAATCATGGATGGTCAGTCCTTGTATCCATAGCATAGTTTTCGGATTTGAGAGTGGTTGCGTTTCTCCAGCCACATCATTCAGCTTTTTTACTGAGACTGTGGCGGGGAAAACACTTTGTTAATGTTTCAATTAAGGATTGCCACTTTAAACACCTTTAGTATTTTTAAATATATATATTTTGAAATGTAACTAGGCAAGTCAGTTAAGAACAAATTCTTATTTACAATGACAGCTCAGGAACAGTGGGTTAACTGCCTTGTTCAGGGGCAGAATGACGGATTTTTACCTTGTCAGCTCAGGGATTCGATCAAGCAACGTTTCAGTTACTGACCCAACGCTCTAACCACTAGGCTACCTGCCCCCCCATTTAGTATATTAATAGTGTTATTATATGATGCAATCCTCTAGTGAGTGAGTTACTTTTGTGCCATTAATATCAAGCAAAACTTTTGAAGTCAACAGGGGGGATTCAAGGTGTTTTTTGTGTGTGTTGTGGTTTTTTCATGTTTTTTTTTGTAAGGGCACCCTCTCACCATGGAAATGTTAACCACTCAGAAGATGAAATGAGGAAATGAGAATACAATAGAGTGCTTCCTCTGTGTCACTTAAGGCAATATCTATGTATCACAAGGGAGCAATAATATTGTGTATGATTTTTAATGTTAGTTTGAAAAGAGCATTCATTAAAAGGAGTTGTAATTAGGTGATAACGAGGATACATTATTATAACATTATCTAAACACTGGGAATTTCTTTTGCAATCACCTAAATACAAGTCATTGGTGATAATAATCTGTCTCTAAAGGCAAACCTATCTACACTCAAGGACAAGCACATGGCAATGAACACAGTTAAAATAAATGTGAAGGTCCATGGATAGTCCCCCCTAGCTGAATTTAGAGGATGACCACAGAATCCCCTTATTCAGCTATTGAAACGTAAAGCCATTTTATAAGCTCCTTCTCCATGCTCTTTGGCCATTGATTTTCCTTCTCCATTACCTGTTGAGATGGGGGTTGGTTGCTCCTCACACACACAGTGCTGTGGCCAGTGGCAACGGGTGAATTATCCCTCCCCCGCATCGTCATCAGCAGCCAGGGACTGACAAGACATGAGAAATGACAGTGGATGTGTTTTTTTTCATACTGTAGCAGCAAGACGCAGAGAATCTTAATTGCATTGGAGAATCTTCATTAAAGAGAGCACAGGGGGGGCGGGTACGTGGGGTGCTAGTGGTGGTGGAGGGATAGGAGGGAGAGGGGTTGTATGTGCACCTCTCTGAGATGCATCATTAAAAGAAGAAGCACTCTTTGCCTGCCCAGGTAGCCTGGCTGGGTCCTCTTTGCACGCACTGAGAACATTGTCCGTACCTCGGTCACTTGTAACATAATAAGTGGCAGCACAATGACTGCAATGCAAGCAAGCACACTTCAGTGTAGAGAGGGGAGGGAGGGGGACAGGCAAACAGGCTGTCTGTCTATGTCTTGATTAGAAAGTATAATGAGCCACTAAAATAAACTGCTAAAGAAGATCTCTCCTGAGACTGATGCAAAACAAATTATAATGTGGGGATTTGGATTTCATTATTATTGTTCTATTAGTCCAAGGAAAGACAGGGACACCCATCAGGAGAGAGGGAAGCAGGGAGCTGTGCTTGCATTGCATTTATTGATTTTAGCCTGAGACACATTCAGGGAATACAGATTCATCTCCTCTGTAGCTTACACTAAACCCCACTCACTCCCTCCCGGTTTCCATTAAACACAGAAACCTTCCAGCAACACAGAGGAGTTTCATTTCAACGACACACATTTTCTGTAAGAGCTGAAAATAAGGTTCTCGCTCTTTCTCTCTAACTGAAAAACTGGCCCTAAGGTTGTCTTTCGACATAATTGAATTAAGGTCCTCTTGTTATGCCCCACATAAAGGCACTGAATGAATAAATAGCCACTAACTGAAATGAAGAGAATAGTCTCTTTATATTGTGCTATTTCAATGCAGACAAGCACAGTTGATACCTTGTACTCCTTCCATTTAAATCCACCATCAGTACTACACTAGTGGTGCTTTTAATCTACCGTATTAAATCAATTTGCAGAAGCCATAAAGCTATTAGCTCTATCGTGCTGATTTCTGTCTTGTTGGTAACATTCCTCCAATAGCTTCAGTAAGCCTAGAACTGGTTTGATGCCGAAATGGAATGATTAAGAAAGTCAATGAATTGAACCGCACTGTTGTAACACCGAGGGACCAATAAAGAACATAATAACACAGTCGCTATGTCAGACAAGTTGTTTACATTATTCCTTTTTAAGATCTACATTTGCATTTCAAATATCTAATGAATTCATTAACGTACAAACACAATTTGAAAATTCAGCGACGCTCAACCCTCAACTATTACGGCTTAGTGTTGTGCTGCAAGCAATGCCTTGGCTTAGACCTATGCTTTCACTGTCATGAAATTCTGCAATTAAGCGAGATGAAAACAGAGCTATTGATCAGTGTCTCCCAACCACTGGCTAAGAGGGGTTTGCAATAATGTAATGGTAGCCAGAGCCAGTGATGCGCACCACTCCACTTTTGAACACTGGGAGCTGCAGGCAGCAATGCTAGTCCACACTACCACAAGTGGCTCATGGGAATTCATTGTGACAGTGAAGAATGCATTAACCCTTGACCCGGGCACAAGGCCGGCTACAGTAGGCGGGTCAGAGGATGTTAGAGATGAGATGCCTTTGTGTCTTGAACATTTTTGGCACCGCAGTCGTCTTTCAGTCGTCCATCACACCATCTGTCACTCATAGGAGAGAGAAGAAAGAGAAAGGTCAGGTACAATATACTGTAGATAGAAAGCCTCTTAGGGTCTTATTCACAACATTGTAACAACGTAACAGGGATTCACAGATACAGGTCAAAAAACACTTGGATTCATGTTGCTCAATAAAACAATGTTTACTGGGTAAAACAAACATAAACTGATCTGTATCTATTCAAACATGTTTCCTCTTGGCACAGGCAGAATGTGGGTTTTTCCAGATTTCCAGGTTTGATTGAATAAGGCTGTAATCGGTTCATGATGTAATCCCGTAGAGAGAAATCATTTACAATAGTCAGGATAAAAGCCTAGTAAAGAATGTCTCATTATTTAGACACAGTCGCATACGCTGCCGTACAGGGAGAGAGGGAAAGAGAGGGAGAGAGAGAGTGACACGGTGACAGAGATGCACACCAGAGAGACAGAGGGAGAGAAAGAGACATTTGCACACACACACACACACGCACACACACCCGCACACGCACACGCACACACACACACACACTGAGCTGCTGCTTCCTTTGTGGGAAAGCAGAGTCATTAGTGCTAGGAAAGTAAAGAAACAAGTCACGGCCTCAGAATGATGCATCTCCTCACAGAGAGAATGAGATCACGGCAAAATGTCACCATCACCTCAGCGAAGCAGCAAAATGGCCCGGAATCAAATAAAAACACATCTTCACCCGGCCAAATGTGTGTGCAAACACACCACTGGATGTCAGCAGTTTTCCATTTGCTAAAAGCACTCAAAACTGACAAAGGTTGCATCCGAAATGGCACCCTATTGTCTTTTTTGACCAGGGCCCACGCAGTCTATACCCTATGCAGTGCACTCCTTTAAATCAGAGACTAGAGGCTCTTATCAAATGTAATGCACTATTTAGGGAAAAGGGTGCCATTTCGGATGTACTCTGTGTTTACCTCAGGCAAGTGCAGGACAGAGGTAAAAATAGACGCTGTTTGTTTGGGGAATGTTTGAGTACAGGGAGTCTTATCTGTCATTAGGTTGACCATGCTTTCAGCTAGACAGATGACATAATCTACTCATACTAACAGGACACTAATTCCACAACCTGCCTACGTCATATCCTCTCGTCTACATGGCAGGTACTCATTATGGAGAAAGGCAAACATACTGTATCTGACAGGAATTACAGACAGTACATTTACTTCTCTACGGTTTTTACAGTCTTTCTTCCAGGTATAATGACTTTTTAAATGCTGATGTTGTATGTTACTTTATCTGAAGAAAGTGTGAATGATCTAATGGAGGAAGAAAAACATTGGCAGGATTGATATGGAGAAAACATTTGGTGGAATATGGTTTTGAATCCTCTGAGAGATTCACTGAAATAAAATCTATCACGAAAAGAAGACCCTGCAATATTCTATTTCTCTAGAAATAAGATAGTTGTTTGTCATGGGAGGGTTAGAAACACAACCTTGAACAGCAGATCAATTTTCGGGGAGATTTGCTTTCAGCTTTAGTGCTTGCCAACGTCTGTAAAGCTAATTTCATTTGATAGTGCCTTTAGGGGGAATTTAAGATATTGTTTGGCCAACATACCCCTAATGGATTTTTTAAACATTAAATCACTGGATATTGTAAACCCATACAGTCTTCAGAAATATCTCTGTCAAAACTGGCACCCTTGCAAAATTGTACCCCCCCCTCTCTCTTTCTCTCCATTCCTCCATCCCCCTCTTGCCTCTCCTCTCTCTCTCTCTCCCTTCTTCCATCCCTCTCTTACCTCTCCTCTCCTCTCTCTCCTCCTTCCTTCATCCCTCTCTTGCCTCTCTTGCCTCTCCTCTCTCTCTCTCGCTCTCTCTCTCCCTTCCTCCATCTCTCTCTTGCCTCTCCTCTCTCTCTCCCTTCCTCCATCTCTCTCCGGCCTCTCCTCTCTCTCTCTCTCTCTCTCTCTCCCTCCTCCATCTCTCTCTTGCCTCTCCTCTCTCTCTCCCTTCCTCCATCTCTCTCCGGCCTCTCCTCTCTCTCTCTCTCTCTCCCTTCCTCCATCTCTCTCTTGCCTCTCCTCTCTCTCTCCCTTCCTCCATCCCTCTCTTGCCTCTCCTCTCTCTCTCTCCCTTCCTCCATCCCTCTATTGCCTCTCCTCTCTCTCTCTCTCTCCCTTCCTCCATCCCTCTCTTGCCTCTCCTCTCTCTCTCCCTTCCTCCACCCCTCTCTTGTCTCACCTCTCTCTCTCTCTCTCTCCCTTCCTCCATGCCTCTCTTGCCTCTCCTCTCTCTCTTTGTACTAGAACACTGCTTCACCAAAGCTGTATTTATGTTATTCCTGTTTTTCAACAGCTCGTAACGTTCCTCTGCAGGTGAAGGTTTTTATTTCTATCATGCCCCTCTTTTATACAATGTGTTCAAGAGGATGAAATGTGGCATTTCATGGCATGGATTTCAGAATCAAGATAGAACTGTGATCTAGTAGGGTTTAGTTGTGACTTTTTGTGCTAGTTTTTCAAGGTTGATTATACCACTATTCTAATGCACCTTAGAGAGTTTATTCATTTCTCACACACAGCTCACTTCAAACATGTACACCTTATTCACATTCTTTTCTGTGACCTAGATAGTATTCAGTCTCCTGTGCATCATTCAACTTCTACTCTATGTAGAAATACACAGCATTTCTCTGGACGTACACAGTACAAAAACTCATCAGCTCAGAGGCAGAATAGACTGTGGGAACATGGTCCTTTGCTTACAGGATGCTTCCATATGAATGACACCAGACATGGAAGGAAATAGCCTTGGAGAAGAGAGAGAGACATTCATCTCCAACCGAAAACAAGCCTCACGTTCTCATGTTTCACAGCTCCCCTTTTGTCTGGATGTTACCACACATTTTTTACAGTCTCTTCTCTATCATGTTTTCCCAGTTGGCTGATCCCTGAGGGCATGTGGGAGTTCACCTCTTAGTCAGATGGCCATTCCATCTACTCCACTATAATATTGTCCTTCATAGAAAGACTAAACTCAGAGAGATGTGTGATATTCAAAGCTTTGTATCAGACAAAAATTATCCTATAGCCTATTTTTGATTGATGTTTTGCTGAAGGACGAGTTTCTAACTGCTGAAATTAGATAGCATTTACTCACACCTCTTTTCAACTGTAGGCTTTTGTTAAAAACAACAGAAAAAAATCTCTCTTAACCGTCCCTGTCAGACCCAGACCACAGTCTTGTGTGTCAGAGCTTCTTTAGTCTTGTGTTATGCTAATGGTGGTGTGTCACCGTATGTGTATTAATTAATGGTGGCAGGTCGCTGCTCCTCCAGGCAGCAGCATTGAGGCAGACATTTGGACTGCCCTCCATGACGCCTGGCTGGTCAAAAATAGGCCACCACCACCACCCACACTACAGTAATGATCACAACGGTGACATCATCACTCCTGTGGGTGTGTGCGTGTGTGCGCGTGTTTGTGTGTGTGCTCCTCTCAGACAGAGCTCATCTGAACAAAGAGCAGCAGGGATGAGACAGGGGAGAAGGACTGAGAGAGGGAGAGGCAGGGACTGGGACAGCCCATGTAGGCTAAAGTAGATGACATCTGGCACTATGTGTCTGGGGAGAATAAAGATGGAAAAAAATGTCTAGGGATTTAACTGTTTTCAAGGCCTCTGAGCTCGGACGAAGGTTTCTTATGATTCCATATAATGTAGTGTGATTGACTGCTTGATTTATTAAAAGCGTCTAATGAAAGCTGAAATGAAAGGACCTCCCCCAGCTGTCAGTGTGGCTTTACTTCAACCTTACAGCGGTCTCCTTTATTAGTGTTTTAAGTGTATTGTCTTTGTAATTGTAATGCCTTGCCGTCTCAAAGGATTCATTTGACAACAAGATATCTCATCCCATTTGTTTCTCGTGGCTTTCATTTGTTTTTAAAAAATGTGTAGATTATTATCAATGGAGCATAAAGTCATTGATTCTCAATCAATCCCTCTCTGTGTAATTCCTTCCAATTAAAAGGTCCCTAACGTTAGAACAACATTGAAACAACATGTCCTATTTGGATCACGTATAACATTCCGTCATCGGGGCTAATGTTTCGAGTTCAGGTGATTCGGACTTGAGGCATGTTCAAACCCTTTGTGATCCCCGTTCACACTGAGGTCGTGTAATAGTGCTCTTCTCTAATACAGTATCCCTTTGTGACATATTCATGTGTGTCCCTCCAGTGAACAGAGTCAGTGAGAGTAGCGGGCCAAGAGATTCTCAAGACCTGGAGCAGCCGTGGGAAAGAAAGGCTGTGGAGAAGGAAAAGCAGAAATGTCTCAGGGCATTCCTTTGTGATTACAC
Organism: Oncorhynchus nerka; assembly: GCF_034236695.1. Lineage (NCBI taxonomy): Eukaryota > Metazoa > Chordata > Actinopteri > Salmoniformes > Salmonidae > Oncorhynchus > Oncorhynchus nerka. Next base: position 57,427,854 of record NC_088400.1, on the reverse strand, counting down.
CGCTGGAGAAGTCCAGACATTCTTGGAGCTAGTCTGTGTCTAAGGGCTCTCTAGCACTCGTTAAGACTGATAATATAGCCTGTGTTTCTATAGCGCACCATTCTGTAACTCAGTAACAGTTTGTGGCAGATTGCACCCAACTAACAGCTCATCACCACATTTGTCTGGTGAGACTTTGGCCATTGGTTGTACAAGGTTGATTGATTATGCAGGATTAGAACTGACAAAGCAACATAAATGTAGCCCTATTCCCTTCTCGTTATCTCTCTTGGTTGAAAAGTCGACATTTGTCCTGCTATTAGACTTCTACCCTCTTCGATGAGCTAGAAATTGAGAGTGACAGCTCAGTATCTCTGAAGGATTGTGGATCAAGTTTCATGTAATATGGCTTCACATTATATTTCTTGCCTACATACCTATAAACTAAAAGATTCCTATGCTGAAAGACTTGCTGATAACCCCAACAGAAAATTAAAAAAAATCTCCTCCCCTTTCAAAGTAAACATGAATGAAAAATGGCTCCAAGGAATGTTATTTTGTTGTCCAATGAGCAACATCGGGGGAGAGCACATGATTACATGAATGGAAGAGTAAGGGCTGAGACCAACTGCAACGGTAGACTAGGGGTGAATCTCAATTATATTTCCTTAGTTCCTCGCGTCCTCTCTCCTTGCCTCCTTCTCAAAATGTATTGGAATAATAAAGATCAGAGGGGAGGAACCTTGTGCTTTGAGAAGGAGACGAAGCGGGAGGATGTGAGAAAGAGGAAATACAATTGAGACTCACCCCAAAGCCACTCATTTCATCGAGCCTTGCACTTCATCAGGACACTAGGTCACATGTCCTTTTCTGTCAGCCATTAATCTGAGGCACCACTCTCTCCTTCACCTCACACTATTAGCCTTGTGTGTTGTATTTACACCTGATCTGATCGCCACGCCATCGGCCCGTGGAGTTAATAACAATGTCTCACTCTGTGGATGGGGGTGTATCGGTCGAGCATCTTGTTGACCTTGGCTTCTACATATGCATCTGTTGTAAAGCAATACGTTAACCGTGTTCAGTCCTCCATTCAACACCTGACCTCTGACCTCCAACATTATCTTTCACATGCCCTCCAGTTCACAAGCCAGCTTGTTAAGCTCATAGTGGTTTATCCTCTGTAGGCCTTTCTTAAAACAAAAAATAAATCTTGACATTGAGATTTATTTATTTTAAGTGGAAAATAATACAGATCTCAGAATGAGAGAATTATCTAAAATTGTCACAATTAATGGAATATTCTGAGGCTTACTCTAATTAACAATTCATTAAATTAATTGCACCATTTTGTGCAAAATGCAAATGAATAAAAAAAAGGTACTGCGTGATTTATTTTTTCCTTGACTTCTTTCCATTAGAAGGTCTACAAGACCTTTTATAACAATTACTCAAATAAAGCTCATTAGAGCTGTTGGCAAATGCATTAATTACCTTGGTGACAAAACAAACATGCCTGTAACATCCAAACAATAGAAGAGTACAATCTGTTTTACAACGTGGTTGGATTCAAATGTCAGATGATGCTCCCCCTAGTGTATATCACTATGAACAGCTCATGAGTGTCTGTGGGCAAAGATGGCGCTAGTAGTCATAGAAATAGAATCCATAGAACCTCGAAGACGAAACCGTTTTATGGATTCTATTTCAATAGCAGTCCATCTACTACAAGTTTTTTTTTAGGTTGTCAAAACCATTTCTGATTGTCAGCATAAAATAATAGTCTAAACCTCAGTACTTTATGAAGGATGTACATCACCTGCTGTACATCATGAGGGCATTAATCATTAGGCCTACATTTCGTAGTATTTAGGGAAAGGGGGATACCTAGTCAGTTGCAAAACTGAATGCATTCAACCAAAATGTGTGTTTCACATTTAACCCAACTCCTCTGAGTCAGAGAGGTGCTGGGGGCCACATAATCGGCACCCAGGGAGCAGTTGTTGGGGGTTACCCGCCTTGCTCATGGGTATAACGGCAGATTTGTCCACCTTGTCGTCTCAGGGACACTTAACCGCTAGGCTACCTGGCGCCCCAATTATTCAATTAGCGAGACATGAGATGTAGTAGCAATCAGTGCCTGAATCATCAATGGCAAATGAGCAACTATCATAACATTTATTTCAGTATGTATCCATATAGACTCCTTCATCATAATCGTCCTCATCGTCATCATCATCATCAGTGGCTGCTTTAGACTTGTGAAGTTGAGGAGGATGGATGTAAAGTTTTTGAAAAATAAAAATCTGTTTTTGGGGACGTTTTTTTTCTTGTTCCAGACCCGGCTGGGTTTGAGACATGTAATTCTGAATGATATATATTACAGTTTGAACCAAAGAGAGTTCATATAAGGTAGTTTATTATATCATATACTGTATAATAAAATATAGATATGTATTATAAGGTTTCTCATTCTCTCTGTTCGACCTTAAGAGGAGGACAGAAAATAGCCATCTTCACATATAGGGTATGCTGTTGAGCCTACTGACCACTGCAAAACTGTTTTTAACCAGATAATAGTGACATCTGTACTTATACTAAACAAAAAATATAAACGCAACATGCAACAATTTCAAAATGTGACTGAGTTACAGTTCACATAAGGAAATAAGTCAATTGAAATAAATTCATGAGGTCCTAATCTATGGATGTCACATGACTGGGAATACAGATACACATCCGTTGGTCACAGGCACTTTAGAAAAGATAAGGGGCGTGGATCAGAAAAGAAGTATCTGGTGTGACCACCATTTGTCTCATGCAGTGTGACACATCTCCTTCACAAAGAGTTGCTGATTCTGGCCAGTGGAAAGTTGTCCCACGCCACTTCCAATGGCTGTGCAAAGTTGCTGGATTTGTATTTATTTAACTAGGCAAGTCAGTTAAGAACAATTTCTTATTTGCAATGACGGCCTAGAAACAGTGGGTTAACTGCCTTGTTCAGGGGCAGAATGACAGAATTTGACCTTGTCAGCTCAGGGATTTGATCTAGCAACCTTTCAGCTACTGGCCCAACACTCAAACCACTAGGCTACCTGCCAATATTTGCAGGAACTGGAACACGCTGTTGTACACGTGGATCCAGAACATCCTAAACATGCTCATTGGGTGACATGTCTTGTGAGTTTTCAGGACATGGGGCCGTGCATTATCATGCTGAAACAGGAGGTGATGGCAGCGGATGAATGGCACGACAATGGGCCTCAGGATCTCGTCACGGTATCTCTGTGCATTCAAATTGCCATTGATAAAATGCAATTGTGTTCATTGTCTGTAGCTTATGCCTGCCCATACCATAACCCCACTATGGTGCACTCTGTTCACAACGTTGACATCAGCAAAACGCTCGCCAACACAACGCTATACACGCAGTCTGCGGTTGTGAGGATGGTTGGACATACTGCCAAGTTCTCTAAAATGACTTTGGAGGCTGCTTATGGGAGACAAATTAACAGTAAATTCATTGGCATCAGCTCTGGTGGAAATTCTTGCAGTCAGCATGCCAATTGTACACTCCCTCAAAACTTGAGACATTTGTGGCAAATTGCACATTTTAGAGTGGCCTTTTTTTGTCCCCAGCACAAGGTGCACCTGCGTAATGATCATGCTGTTTAATCAGCTTCTTGAAAGGCCACACCTGTCAGGTGGATGGATTATCTTGGCCAAGTCGAAATGCTCACTAACAGGGATGTAAACAAATTTCTGCACACCATTTTAGAATAATAAGCTTTCTGTGGTATGGAACATTTCTGTGATATTTTATTTCTGCTCATGAAACATGGGACTAACACTTTACATGTTGCGTTTATATTTTTGTTCAGTGTACATTTACATTTACATTTAAGTCATTTAGCAGACCCTCTTATCCAGAGCGACTTACAAATTGGGTAGTGTATTATCATAATCATTCTTTAAATTGTAACCCACCAACATCATCATCATCAATTCATTATCACAACCATCCTTTCAATCACAACCATCCTTTCAATCTTAACTCCCCAACACCATCGACGATATCATAACCGCCATCGATAAAAGACAGTACTGTGCAGCCGTCTTCATCGACCTTGCCAAGGCTTTCGACTCTGTCAATCACCATATTCTTATCGGCAGACTCAGTAGCCTCGGTTTTTCTAATGACTGCCTTGCCTGGTTCACCAACTACTTTGCAGACAGAGTTCAGTGTGTCAAATCGGAGGGCATGCTGTCCGGTCCTCTGGCAGTCTCTATGGGTGTGCCACAGGGTTCAATTCTCGGCCCGACTCTTTTCTCTGTATATATCAATGATGTTGCTCTTGCTGCGGGCGATTCCCTGATCCACCTCTATGCAGACGACACCATTCTGTATACTTCCGGCCCGTCATTGGACACTGTGCTATCTAACCTCCAATCGAGCTTCAATGCCATACAACACTCCTTCCGTGGCCTCCAACTGCTCTTAAACGCTAGTAAAACCAAATGCATGCTTTTCAACCGATCGCTGCTTGCACCCGCATGCCCGACTAACATCACCACACTGGATGGTTCAGACCTTGAATATGTGGACACCTATAAGTACCTAGGTGTCTGGCTAGACTGCAAACTCTCCTTCCAGACCCATATCAAACATCTCCAATCTAAAATCAAATCTAGAGTCGGCTTTCTATTCCGCAACAAAGCCTCCTTCACTCACGCCGCCAAACTTACCCTAGTAAATCTGACTATCCTACCGATCCTCGACTTTGGCGATGTCATCTACAAAATAGCTTCCAATACTCTACTCAGCAAACTGGATGCAGTTTATCACAGTGACATCCGTTTTGTTACTAAAGCACCTTATACCACCCACCACTGCGACCTGTATGCTCTAGTCGGCTGGCCCTCGCTACATATTCGTCGCCAGACCCGCTGGCTCCAGGTCATCTATAAGTCCATGCTAGGTAAAGCTCCGCCTTATCTCAGTTCACTGGTCATGATGGCAACACCCACCCGTAGCACGCGCTCCAGCAGGTGTATCTCACTGATCATCCCTAAAGCCAACACCTCATTTGGCCGCCTTTCGTTCCAGTTCTCTGCTGCCTGTGACTGGAACGAATTGAAAAAAATCGCTGAAGTTGGAGACTTTTATCTCCCTCACCAACTTCAAACATCTGCTATCTGAGCAGCTAATCGATCGCTGCAGCTGTACATGGTCTATCGGTAAATAGCCCACCCACTTTTACCTACCTCATCCCCATACTGTTTATATTTATTTACTTTTCTGCTCTTTTGCACACCAATATCTCTACCTGTACATGACCATCTGATCATTTATCACTCCAGTGTTAATCTGCAAAAGTGTAATTATTCGCCTACCTCCTCATGCCTTTTGCACACAATGTATATAGACTCTCTTTTTTTCTACTGTGTTATTGACTTGTTAAATGTTTACTCCATGTGTAACTGTGTTGTCTGTTCACACTGCTATGCTTTATCTTGGCCAGGTCGCAGTTGCAAATGAGAACTTGTTCTCAACTAGCCTACCTGGTTAAATAAATGTGAAAAAAAAACATTTAAAAAATCATTACTATCACAATCATACTGTACTTTCAATCAAAATTCACAACGTCAATTAAAAAGGGGGCAGGACAAGTACAGTGTTTGATATTCTATTGGATGGAGTACATTGTCCTTCACCATCCTGAGTTGTACGTACTTGTCTGGGGTGTCTGATTGCATTGTAAATCACATGACCTTCTCTTAATCAACACACAGACGCCGTCATCATTGAATGCAGCGAAGCTTGGAAGCAAAGGTGAGAGTGTGCTGCTTTTGCACGAAGTTAGCACCTTATCCGTGATGTTTCTAGCTATAGTCTGCGACATTGTGTTACATTTTAATTTGGCAACGATTAAATTGATTCCTTTGATAGAAGAAATGGATTAGCTAGCTTCCCAACGTTATGTCAGGACGGATGATCAACAACAGCAGCATAAAAAAATAGGCCTACCGTTCGCTAGCTAAACCATCAAGATTATCTCATCGCATTCACGGTAATTGTCCTATTTGTGGATATGACTGTCATGTCCTCAATCGAGTCGTTTCTATTCTAGAAGTTGCGAGTGGTTTCTAGTACTAGGATGGTAGTTAGCAACTGTAGCCCTAGCATGCTTTGTGGTCGTGGGCTAACGTTAACTATCTATTTAGCCTAGTAGGTAACGTTAGCTAGCAAGCTGTTTTTCTTCATCCATTTTTAACTTCGAAGCCGTGCCAACAACAAGTTTGGGAGGCTAGCTTGACTAGCTAGCCCCAGACAGTGTAGCTTTGAGATCATGCATGTTTTTTCCATGGCCATGGGTATTGCTAACATTAGGTAGCTAGCTGACAAGCTCCTTCGACATCTGATGAGCAAACGAAAAGGGAACTATTTTCTTGGAAACTGTCAGACATTTTGAGAAGTCGGTTCGGTCATTTGGGTAGCCTTTTTAGTTACAGTAGCCACCAACTTAACGTTAGCCATGAAGCTGTTGTTGGCTAGTTTGCAATTCATGACTGAGGTGCTAAAGTGTCACCGTTTTGCTCAACTGTTGCGTTAATAAGACTTGTCCTTTCTCTAACTATAATTTTATCTGCAGAAAATCTGGTAGATAACTGGCCTAGACGGGTAGAGGAAAAAATAGCTCATGCTTCCATGGCCTTGTCTGAATCAGGAAGAACAGCCAAACCGTATCCTCAAAACAAAACGTTTAAGAAAAAAACTGAAATTAACTTCTGTGGCCGAATAAAAAAAATTCACTCTTCCAGTTTTGCAGAGCCTGACTGAACGTGTTACTATTGTGCAATTAAATATTAACAGTAGAGAAGGAAGTTTTGGCATTTTGTGTGCAGATTTCATCAGTCTTACCTAGGCAGGCCTCCACGTCTTAAATACAAGCAAAACAGAGTTTGACCTGTTATCAAAACAACTTTCCTCTTGTGTACACTTTGCATTCCTGATGGCTAAGTTTAGCACCACCCATGCGTCATGAGTGTGATTGAGAGAAGCCACACTCGCTGTGGGCTAAATTAGGAGCATAACTATAAAAAAAAATATCATTAATGACAATAGTATTTCCAAGCCACAGCTGTAGCCTACCAAAAGTGATAGCCTAGGTGAAATAAACATTTAGTTAAGTTTACTTTTTAGGAAAGGTTCTCAAAAGGTTGAGCAGGGGGGTGGGCGGGGCTTTGTAAGGAGATGGACATGTTTCTTCTTTCTGGTTCTCCTATCACCATACGGGTGCTGTGATCCATGTAAAACAGAGGAATGCACCTTTTTAATAAATTATCTTGCAGTGACGATCTTGTGTGTGATGCAAGGCCTGACCTGCACAGCCCCCCTGCTGCGCTCTCATTCCTCAGGAAATGTCACCATCAAATGGCTGTGATGGTGTGTACCAAATTGGCACCCTAATGCTTATGTAGTGCACCTACTAGGGTGCCATTTGGGATGCAACAAACAGTGATTGTGATCCAAGGACAGGTGTGGGGGTTAGGTGCCAAGAAGCTTCTGGACAGTTTGTACACTGTCACACTTCGGCTGTCTCAGCGACCAGCCAACCCCTTTTCCTGACTGTTGGGGTTTTATCAGATTGTGAGATTCCCTGACTCTTCAGTCTGGTCTTTACGATTGCAGTTTCAAAACGCAGCGAGGTCTATCTCGTCTTATCTTGTCGTTAAATCATGTTTAGTCTAGCCTAAGGGTTGGGTGGAACAGGCACAAAAGGTTTTAGCAATAACAAAAGTAGGGTTTGGTCAGGACATTGAGCTCTGAGTTATGTATATTGAATGAGTACTGGATACCAATGGTTTCCACATTTTATTTGAATAAACTCAGTGCGGTTTTCAACTTACTCTTAATGGTAGAATGCACAAGGTGCAATTTTGAAATTGGGTAGTGCATAATCAGTTTTCCTCCTGTCATTGCATGCACTTAATAGTTGTGAAATCTGTTTGTGAATGTATTGTAATGTAAAAAAAAAAAAAATGAGTAACTGCTGACTCCCGCGTGGTGCTGTCGTCTAAGGCAGTGCTAGAGGCGTCACTACAGACCTGGAATCGATCCCAGGCAGTATCACAACCGGCCGTGCTCTGGAGTCCCGTAGGTCGGCGCACAATTGGCCCAGCGTCGTCCGGGTTAGGGGAGGGTGTGGTCGGGGGGCTTGACTTGGCTAATCGTGCACTAGCGACTCCTTGTGGCAGGCCGGGCGCCTACAGGCTGACCTCTGTCGTCAGGCGAACTGTGTTTCCGACACTGGTGCTTCCGGCTTAAGCAGGCGTGTGTTAAGAAATGCGGTTTGGCAGGGACATGACTCGACCTTCGCCTCCCGAGCCCGTTGGAGTTGCAGCGATGAGATGATCGAAATTGAGGAGAAAAAAAGTAGAACTACCTTAATTTTGCTGGACCCCAGGAAGAGGCAACGGCTAATGGGGAGCCATAATAAATACAGATACCCTAGAGGTATTTATAGCTTGTCCGAAATATGCCGATCAACTAACCAATGTCAGCTAACATTGTTTTAGCTAGGTTGTAATGTTTGTCACTCAAATATCACATGAATACACATTAGTCAAGGCATGGCGGCCGCGAGATGTTCAATGATGGAAGGGGGGCCTGAGTGGTAAAAGTTTGGGAACCCCTGCTGTAGCCTAGTACTTGTGTATTAAATAACACTGGACTATGTCTAGGCTTACTGGCTTCCACTTTGTACAATGTTTGATTGCATGTGTTCTCTAACATTTTGTTTTCTAATATCTTTCCACAGCCAATCAGTGATGGATTCCAAGCCTCGCCGGCTGCCCTTTACGGTGGCCAGCACCACGTCATCTTATTCTTCATCCTCTTCCCCCTCCTCCCTGGGATCCAGCAGGCTCTATGGAAGATCCAGTGTCCTGAACAGTGATCGCTTCACCAGGGCCACACCCCTTAAACCTGACCTCGACCGCCAGGTACTGCACACCGAATGAGAGGGAGAAAGTGGCAGGTCACATACATTTGCTGACCCTAAATGTCACTTTGTCTTCCTAAAATATGTGACCTTTAGGTCTGGATTTCAATGAAGTTTCTGTCGGTTAACAATGATAAGAACACTTCAAATGTGTTTATAACCAAAGGAAGGGTAAGGCTAGGCAGTTGGGACAAGTTTAGCCTGTTTTCATGAAAACCAATGTTCTCTTTAAAATAAATGCAGTCGGGTGGGTAATTATTTTTCTCCCCCTAAGAACCAGGCTTTCTTTGCTGCCATCTGACTCTTGTCTAAGGGACCGTCTGTTACTCTCCCTCTTGGTTCCAGTCCTCTTCTCTATTTGGCGAGTTAGCCGTGTTCAGAGAAGGTATCTGTGTACTTTAGCTGGGGCTTTTTATAGGCCAGCCTAGATTCCTGCCAGTGTGATTTTCAGCCCGTCTGTCCTGTCAAGGACTGTGCCATTAGATAAAGTTACTACTGGGCTGTCTGTCTATTTGACTACTCTTCCAGAAGAGTCCTGGGCCCGGCTCATGCACAATAAACTGACTTAGTTGACACGTTTGCAAACACCTTTGAGTAGAATGAATGCATTTGATGTAATGAAAAAAGATCAATGGCATTACCTAGCTAGCATGCAAGAATGTAGGAGTAATTGGTACAAGAATATTTAGACAAATGCAGTGTTTCCTCAATATTCATTTAGTACTGTTAGCCTCCGCTGCTAAATTGTTGCCGCCACTAATAGAGGCCCCTATTGATTTTGTTTGAGTCGCTCTACTAGTTTAAGAACACGGCAGAAACCGTGGCGAAATGTGTAGAATTGCAGGAAGTTACTTATATTTAGCTTTTACAGCTAAATTGTCTTTGAGGGCCTTTAGAATTGTTGGTCTTGCCATTGGCACACCCGCTACAACGCTAACTTTGCCATCGCTGCTGAAAAAAACTCTTCTCCTGTTTGTGGTGATCTTGGATTTGTACCATGTGTCCAGCTACCTTACATTGCTCCATGTATTGACTTGCGCTAACCCCATGTGTTTTCACGCTCCTGGTGTCTCAGAGCTCTCGGTTCCTCAGCTCGACCAGGGACTACAGTAGTTCTGACAGCCGCCACTCCAGCTGGAAATCCCCTCTGACCACCTCCTCGGTCTCCTACGATCGCTCCTGGGCCGAGTCCTCACTGAGCAGCCGCAGCAAACCGGTAAACTCACGCTAGAACGGGATCTTGTTCATTGGGTCACTAAGCTAACATGTGGAATTGTTTTAACATGGTCATATTGTGGATCATTTAGCTATTTGATTTCACATTTTAGGACCCCTTTAGCTATCAATAAAAAAAATGTTTGAATAAAATATAGAATTTGGCCTTTACTATTATAGCCCATAGAAAAGAGTTGAGTAAAACATTTTTTTTATAAATGTTAAAAGACAAGTTACATTTTGTAACTTAAGGTTCTGAAGTGTCTGTCCTATATCTGGGAGATAAAAGAGAGCTTGGTAAATAATGATTTATTTTTACCTATATTTAACCCCTTACCTTCATGAGTCCTGTGACACTTGTGGGGGTCGTAGAGCGACACTGAGAACACCATCGTGTTTGAGAGCCTCCCCTTTCCACCGTGGTCATAGTTTAGACACTACGTTTCGTGAGAAGACTGTCCCCCCCCCCACCCCACCCCGCTTTTTTTTTTTCGGGATGTCTCATGGTCTGGCCAACACCGCTGTAGCTCTGCCACCTACCACCGCAGCTGCGTCAGGGCGACCCAGGCGGATGTGGTGGCTTGAGACACAGCCCGTGCTGTCTTAGATGGATTTTTAATGGGGATTTTTAAATGACGTTACTTAGATTAATACGTGCGTCAATAGACTTCAGGATTAAACCGTTTTACTTTTAGGTTTTGATAGTGATATTACTGATGCGTATTGCCAAGGTTCCAGTCCGTTTTGATTCATGTGATGGCATTCTGTGGGTTGTTTTATCAGACTGATTCAGAGACAAGACTGGGGACGTACTCAGGACTTCTCAGCAACCCAACTGATGATGGGGATACCAAACGGGCCAAACTGTCTTATATCAACAGAGCTGCGTATACAACAAGCCCCTCTGTGACTGGCTCCTCCTACTCCAGCAGTGTCCTCAACAGAGACTCAGGTATCTGACCCCTGGTTCAAAGGGGTTTCAGTCTCTTTCCTTGAGCCCTTTACCTGGCAAATGTTTTTTATAAGTGTGAACTTTTCCTTTAAATATACTGCTGTTAGTTTACACTTGATGAGCGCAGGTCTTGTGATAATCATGCAAACAATCATCGCCATTGCTTTGAGTGATGATAATAATATTGCATCTTCAGTTGTTAACCTTACGACATTGATGAAACGTGTTAATGATTCCTAAATCCTTCGTGGTTTAACCAACTTAACTTTTCAAACATGCAGGTGAATAACAAACTGGCACCTTGTGTTTAGATTTGTCGTCGTGGAAGTCGTACCGGCCTCTGTCCAGGTCTTCCTCCTCCTCTTCTTCTTCCTCCTCCTCTTCCTCGTCAGAGCCCCTGTGGTCCAGAAGGGAGCTGGAGAAGAGGAGCGAGGCGAGGAGTCTGTCCAGTGTGGCTGATCACACCAGCTATAGGAGCTCCGGACTCACCTCATCCCTTTGTATGTAATCACACACAGTGACTCATTTGTGTGCATTGACTTACAAACCTATTGGCACATTTCCGCACGCATTCAGTCATAAAACTGAAACATTTACATACTCTCAAGCAAACATAATACTGACACGCATGCAATCGCTAATGTGGACATGTTTGTGTTTTAGACCGGCCAGACCGTGTGACCTCCACCTATGCCCAGGGGGCCCGGCCCAAGGAGACCCTCTACTCCTCCTCTTCCTCTAGCAGGGAGAGCAGCTCCCTCAGCCGCCACCTCTCTTCCACCTACCAGCGCTCCCCACTGGCCCGGGACTCCACCACCTCCACCTCCCGGGCCACCGGCCGCTCCCTGAGCACCTCTACCCTCACCACCTCCACCCTCCGCACCGCCAAGGAGCCCACTGAGAGCCGAGAGCCCGCTCTAGGAGTCTCCGTTACCTCTCGCCCCTCTTGGTACACAACCCCCTCAGCAAGACGGGAGGCCCGGGACTCCAGCCCCCCTCCCTCTGCGCCAACCTCCACCCCCAGAACAACCCCGGAGGGTGGCGAGGCATCCGATGGACGTCGCTCCACCCGCCGCCTCCTCTCCCGCCTCTTCTCTCGGCGCTCCAGCCAGGACTCCAGCGGCTCCAGCTCTGGCTCCGCCTCCCGTTCCTTCGACTCGACCGAGGACAGCCCTGTCTCTGGAGGAGAAGGCTCCAGCCACGCACCCGTGGCTACCAGCGAGGAGAGCGTCCGACCCGTAAGCGTGGAGCCCGTTCCCAGAGGCTCTGACGCGGCCCAGGCCTTTGCCTTCCTGAGGCGTCGCAGACAGGGCCTATCCCCGGTCCAGGAGGGCCAGACCCAGCGTGTCCCGGAGTCCCAGCCTGGCCTGGAGGCCTGGAGAGGGGGCAGCACCAGTGGTGGTGTTGGAAGTGGTACTTCAGGTTCCTCCTGGCTGTCGTCTTCCATCCGGACCCGCTGCACTCCTCTCTTCTCCCGCCGTAGAAGAGAAGGACGGGACGAAAGCGCTCGCCTGGCGTCCGGTGCCGATGAGGATTACCGTGGTACCCAGTTCCCCCTCAGGAGTAGAGACACCCCCGAGGCCAAGGCGGACGAAGATGAGGAGGAGGAGGAAGGCGAAGGAGCGGTGGCTGCGGCGGCGGCAGCCTCGGGGGCGATGGGTGCTAGTGCCGCCCTACAGGAGGAGTTGAGAGACATGGCGGGGAGTAGTCAGCGTTTGGCGCGGTTCATGAGCAGCCCACTGTTCCGTGTCCACGACAGCGTCATGATCGCCGTGGACATGACGGGCGCTGCCAGGAGCCAACCGGAGGGCCAGGAGAAACCCACCTCCTCCAGAGACCCTGAGAGACTGAGGAAGATCCAGGAGAGGTGGGGAGGCTGTCCTTCTCTGAGCTTGCTGGGGAGTGGGCTGAACCTGCATGCTTGTGGTGTCCCATCCCCCTGTTGTACATGGCACTGTCCCTGTGTTGTCCATCGTCTTTATTGTGGCCGCACTCGTCTTGTCATTCAAATGCCTCTTTGGCAGGACCGACACTAATTATTTTCCTCAGATTTGAATGGTTGATCACTGTAAATAAACCTCTTTCTCTCTCTCCCCTGTAGCCTGCTGTTGGAGGACTCTGACGAGGAGGAAGGGGACCTGTGTCGTATTTGCCAAATGGGTTTGGAGTCTCCCTCCAACCCTCTGATCGAGCCCTGCCGTTGCACAGGCAGCCTGCAGTATGTTCACCAGGACTGCATCAAGAAGTGGCTGCGTTCCAAAATCAGCTCTGGTAAGAATACTTTCTCTCTCTCTCTGACCTTAACAAATGATTTTCTGCCCCTCGGTGTATTATGCGGTGATTGCACATTTGCTTGCTGTCTTTCCCCCTCTTGTCCAGGCACTAATCTGGATGCCATCACCACGTGTGAGCTGTGCAAAGAAAAGCTGCACCTGAACATTGAGAACTTTGACATCAACGAGCTACACAGGACACATGAGCGGGTGAGGGGACGTTCAGTTAACTCCAGACGTCTCCTAGTCATCCATTATCTAACTGTTAGACTGTGAATGGGGAAACGTGCGACAGGAAATCACTCCTGTGCTGCTCATTCAACTGTAGAATACCAGAACGGGACACTTAAAACCAACTGTTCCGTGAAATGTTAACTCTTAAGGTTTAACTGCCTGGGACCCAGTCCTAACTTGAGTTTAACGCATATCTGCAGTTTAAAGTGACCACTTCCTTTCTTTCCCTTTCTGTCCAGTCTGAGTACGAGTTCATCAGCTGTGGCCTTTACCTGGTGGTGTTGCTACACCTGTGTGAGCAGAGGTTCTCTGATGTGCTCGGAGCTGCCAACGACGCCGGGGTAAGAACTCACGCCTACACCCGGCACCACCATGCAAAACAAATTCTAAACGTCAGTCATTTGCACTGGGCGCAGAGAAGTCATTTTGAATGTTAAGCCCAATGTTTTTCTTTGGCCTCATAATTCACTAACTATTGTATTGTGGGGGAAAAAAATACTTAATTCAAATGTAGTAGGATTCAGTGTTAAAAAAAAAAAAAAAAAAACATTTCCCCCCCTCTCTCGCTCAGTTTTTCAACCTGGCGAGGACCCTTCATGAACACATGGACAATCTTGAAAGTACGTTCTTGAATAATTTCTCCCCAATGCTGTGTACACATGTTTTAGTAACTTGATACGGGGCTGTTAGTCACTGTTAATGAATTGATGGGTAAGTATTTGATTATATTGACCTTCTCTGATGTTAAAGGCCCATATGTGTTTCTACACGTAGCATGACGAGAGCTCTGCACACTTTATTTTTTTATTTTTTTGCCCAGCAACACTGCTGTGAATAATTCCCCTTCAGGTAACTATGCACAAGGTCATCTCAGTGGAGGTTATTAGTTGCTTTGATATCATGGTGTGCACTGCAGTATTTATTCATCACTGACAATTTAAATGATCTTAATATTTTACTTTTGAACACCATTCTAAACTAAAAGATACATTTTTATTCAAAAATAATGAAATTGACTACTAATAAACTAGTCTCTGATTTGACTGATAATTGTTCCCTCTGCTGCAGGCTCTTATGGGGAGTCGGATGAAGAGGAGGTGGTTGATACCCGGCCGTCAATCGATTTCTGTGACCTCGATGAAGACCTGGAAGAGGAGTACAATTGATCGGGGGGGACGAGTTGAACGAGTTACCTTCCAGTAGCAACTCATTCTGTTGCTCTGTTTCACCTCGTGATTTTACTGAGTGCAATGGCTTGTGGGATTTTTGAAGCCAATGCCAAGTAGATGGGAAGTCACTCCTGACGTAGAGGTAATGATGTCATAGATATGCAGACTGACGTTGAAGTGAACCGAGGTGAGGAAATGCTTTATATCCCACTATTGTTAATTTGGCCTTTCCTTTTAGGTCTCCAGATTTGAGTGCGCTTTACTCCGTTAAAATGCAAGCTATCCTTTTGAACTGTTATACCACGAGTGCTTTAAATGTTACTGCTCTAAAAAAGCAGATCTGTCCACCGTGGTGAGATATTGTGTAAAAAAAAAAAGATGGAATCCCAAACACCACTGGTTCGTTAGTTTAGCGGGTTGGGAGAAGGGGTGTGTTTAGGGGAGAATCTATCAAGAAGTGGCAAATTATCCCCTTTACTGTTTTTCTTATGTGAATTTTCCTTTTTTGAAGTTTTTCAAAAAAATGTGTGAAAGAAAGTGACAACTTTACTTTTCACAGCTGAATAATTGAGTTCTGTTTTTGTCTGTAGTATGAAAATGCTATTTTGCTTGCCCCTAAAACTTGTTTTCATTTAATTAATGCAATAAAGTTTTGAATGTACAGCTGTTTGCAGGCAACATTTCATTGAACAAAAGTGAACAAGGACACAAGGTAATATAGGAAGTAGGGTTAATGTAGGCCATTTCAACAACTGTTGCTCAAAAACCTCTACAGTTAAAAGGATACGGGGAGCTTCTCAATTGAGGTAAACGCCACTCTTCTCCGTGACCCAGAAACCGGTCGCCATATATAGAAGTGGCAATTCCTTAATAGTTTAACGGAGGAATTTGCTTCTTGGTAGCCTCCTCCGACCGAAGATGCGTACCCTACTGAGAAGAGTTTAATTTCCTCACCCCCTTCAGGATTAAGTTTTTTCCCAAAGGCTAAAAGCATGCACACGTTTAAATGATACACTAGTAATCTTTATAAAATGTCTGGCACAACTAGCTAAATTTGTTATTACCACTTTATACATGTTGGGATAAAAAGCTGTTAAAAGTTAGGTTAGAAATGTATGGTTGGAAACAGTCACAATTGGGATTTGAACAAGTAACTTTGCAGGTCGCGATCTGCGTGTAACGCCCTCCAACCTACCAACCGTAAGCCTTTTAAAATTTTATTATACAGGCATCTGTGAACTCTGCCCAGTGGCATGTCACAAGCTCTTCCCACTGAGCTTTCATCCAACCAATCACATTAGTTCAGTCTGTCAGCTTCCCTCGTCACAAGGTCGTGTTCCTCTGCTCAGATGTGGACACATGCCTGGCTAGGGTTTTTACATATCAGCTAACCACATACTCTAGCAGCCTGGTGCCCGACTACACAGTTGTGGAAGGGGAACGAGATCCTTGATTGAGGCAGGGATTCAATCCAAGTTGTAGAGCAGCTTTGTAGCGCCTTAAATTGAATCCCAGCCTAAATTAGGGGAACTCCTGAGCCAAATTCCAGGGCTTTCTCAATTATTCCTTCCTCAATTCCTTGTCCTCTGTCCTTCCCTCAAAACGAAGCTCATGCAAGTTGTGGTAGGTCACAGTGATACCCATGTCTGACATCTTCATTTCCTCAACAACAAAAATGACATGACCCAGCCCTTAAAGACAAACTTTTTTTTATTGGAAGACCATGACCATATTGACCAGAGTGGATGGTCTGCTTGGGACCAATGTAAATATGAATGTTGGAACATTTGAGAATGGTAATCCTAGTTAACAAGCATTGTTGCAAGGCATATCCAAATAAAGTCTAGAGGAATGTCCAGGTTATTAACATTCACAAGATTTTAAAAAAAAAACATCTTTGGTTAAGATTCTCCATAATAAAATGTAAAAATAAAATGTAAATATTTACAAAGCATTTACAGCAGCTGTGTGCAGTTTGAGGTCTCTGCCAGTAGCGACCTTTGAAAACGTTAACCCCAAATTAACACCCCAAAAATGTATACTCCAACAATACACCTAATTGTGCTTGAACATGGCAGAAACAACTGCTAAAGGCATTATTCACAAAACATTTCAATTTAAAGTGCAAATGTTCTCAGGAGTTTGAGTGCATAGGAGAGGGAGGTTACAGTCATAATGACAAAACAGAAACCAATGCATCAATGGCATTTACAGTTGGGATGAATTGCTTGTAGTTGAAATGGCAAATGAGAATGTATGCCACTATCCACATTCTCTAAGGACGTCTGTGTTGGACAGCATTAGCTCGACTACTTGTATTAGACTGTAAATAATTGTAAGAAATTATGAAACTATGCCAAGCTAATAAAGATTAGTTCTATTAATAACAGTGCCATGATGCAGTTGTTTCTTCTTTCGTTCGATGACCATCAGAGAAAAGCACGTCTTCCTCCATTACAAAATAATCACAGAGTGAAAAGAGAAACATCAGTGCTTCCGAGAAGGAAAAATACCCTGACAACAAGCATCACGTATCCAGTGCCTTTTTTGTCAACCCAAAGTCCAACCCTGCAGCAACTGTTCAATGTGGCAGCTCTTTCTTTAAAATCACAAAGTTCAACAAAACAAACGCTAGATTGGGGACTTTCACAATCCTTTTGCCAATATTTACAATATTGCAGAAAATACAAAAAATAACTGCTTGGGAATTTATACAAATAAATTAAATGAAACGGAAGCCAGGTTTCAGTTTGCTGCATAATAATATTTCCATACTGTAGGCACAACTGCTTCTTTAAACTGCATAGATGAAGTCAAGACAAGTCTCACTCTGCATCCATAATACTAGTGCTGTCAGCATCATCAATGGTTCTCCTGTAGCGCACGGTGGAGTTGAATCTGGCCCTGCTCTTCTTATAAACGACCAAGCAGATGGCCGCCAGGAGAGAGGTGAGGACGACCAGGAAGAAGACCAGCACCACCGGGGCGCTCCCTGACCCTGGAGACAACACAGCCAGTCAGAAACATCTCCAAACTGGCCAAGAAAGTCCCTGTTTCAAGCACATCAATGTTTACAAATATATAATAACCATAGCGAAGCCGGGGAAATCTATGAGCTATATATAAAACTCTTGTTACATGCAATAGATTGGAGCAGTCACCAGAGCATGCTGCTATCCACGTAGTAAAAAAAACATTGCACTATTGTACTCACGTGCGGGTACTTTGCAGACGATGCGGCTGTGGCTGTCCTTGCAGCTGACTCTGCTCCAGATGCCTCCGTCTGCAGACACCATGACAGCACAGGGGTTCTGCTGGGTCGCTGTCTTCACCCCACTAGCAGAACCGTTGGTCTCCCAGTTAGAGAAGGCCAGAGAGGAACCGTCCACCCAGCCCACTGGCTGACCTGGAAGACAGAGGAAACACAGAAGCATTACTGATTCTATGCTGAGTTAAAATAGACAACTTTGAGTATAATGTACTGTATTTGCATGTAGGATTTGTATGTATTTTAAAGTGCCTGACTTTCCAAATGAAGTGCACACAGAACTTCCTAAGATGGAGCATACTGTCCAATATAAATATCATGTCTAATAACATCCGTATATAGTAATAAGTAACAAGCATATCCTATTGTACTGGTCAGGTCAGTACCTTGTTTGTCCAGGTCCATGCCGAGCCACACCCTACTGGTGATGAGAGGGTTGTCTGCCATGTAGCCAGAGACAAAGTCATTCTCCTCTCTGGTCATTATGGTCAGCAGCTGTGCATCTGTCAATCAAAGGCAAAAGGAAGGCATACATGTACTGTAAGTAAAAAACCACCTCATCTGATCGTGGTGTACTAATTAACCAATAAGGCCTGAGGGGGTGTGGTATATGGCCAATATACCATGGCTAAGGGCTGTTAAGCGAGACACAACGCAGAGTACCTGGACAAAGCCCAAAGCCGTCGTATATTAGCTATATACCACAAACCCCGAGGTGCCTTATTGCTATTATAAACTGGTTACCGACATAATTTGAATAATCATTTGGAGGGCGCTTATATTTGTCCTGTTACACACAAGTCTGTAATGGATTATTTATTTTTTTGCATATCCCGACTCCTCCTGACCAGGGTCGCCATTGCACAACAATACTGAAACAATTATGGTTAAGTACCTTGCACAAGGGCACAGCGACAGATTTTATTTCATATTTATTTTACCCTGTCAGCTCTGGTATTCAAAACAGAAACCTTTCAGTTACTGGCCCAACGCTCTAACCTCGTAGGCTACCTGCCGCTCGAACAGTGAAAAGTATTTTTTTGTCATACCCGTGGTATGAGGACTGATATACCACGGCTGTCAGCCAATCAGCATCCAGGAACCAAACCGGTTTAGAGTAAATATAAAAAAATTGTATTTAATCAGGTTGGTTATAGGGAAACCATTCTCTTTACCATAACAACCTAACCCAAGACCCTGCAATAATACAATGTTCAAAACAACTTATATACAGTAATACAGAAATATATACGTGTCAAATAGGTGAGCCAGTGGGTGACTTACCAAGCCTTTCACAGATGCTCTTGGCATCCTCCATGCTGTACACTGAGTAGTTATAGAAGGTCATGTCAAAAGCATAGCAGTGGTCCTGGTGCTCAACCCACTTAGAGCCACTGTTCTGAGAGCCACTGTTCTGAGGGCAGTTGTTGGCCACCTGGGGAGCTGCGAGGTTCGATCCTGATTCAGACAAACAAATCAGAGGGATTTATTTTATGGGATCTTAAAAGATTGGTGTATAAACCTCTGCAACAAATTCTGCTCAGATCGCTCACTGACATCATCTTCTTTACACTAGAATTCAAGTTGTGTGTATAATAAATAAATACTAATAGGCTAGGTACAAAGACTGTAGGAAAGGGTCTTATTCTGAGTGGTGATGTAATACTAATAGGCTAGGTACTAAGACTGTAGGACAGGGTCTTACTCTGAGTGATGATGTAATATTAATAGGCTAGGTACTAGGACTGTAGGACAGGGTCTTACTCTGAGTGATGATGTAATATTAATAGGCTAGGTACTAAGACTGTAGGACAGGGTCTTATTCTGAGTGGGGATGTAATATTAATAGGCTAGGTACTAAGACTGTAGGACAGGGTCTTACTCTGAGTGGCGATGTAATACTAATAGGCTAGGTACTAAGACTGTAGGACAGGGTCTTATTCTGAGTGATGATGTAATATTAATAGGCTAGGTACTAAGACTGTAGGGCAGGGTCTTACTCTGAGTGGCGATGTAATACTAATAGGCTAGGTACTAACACTGCAGGACTGGGTCTTACTCCGAGTGGTACTATGACTGTTACACTGGGTTTACTCTGAGTGGGGGTGGTGATATAATTCTAATAGGCTAGGTATTAAGACTGTAGGACTGGGTCTTACTCTGAGTGGTGATGTAATACTAATAGGCTAGGTACTAAGACTGCAGGACTGGGTCTTACTCCCGAGTGGTACTATGACTGTTAGACTGGGTTTACTCTGAGTGGGGGTGGTGATATAATTCTAATAGGCTAGGTATTAAGACTAGGACTGGGTCTTACTCTGAGTGGGGATGTAATTCTAATAGGCTAGGTACTGGGGGTGGTGATATAATTCTAATAGGGGTGGTGATGGCATTGTTGTAATAGGCTAGGTAATAGGACTGGGTCTTACTCTGAGTGGGGGTGGTGATGGTTGTGTTGTAGCAGATGGCTCCGTCCAGCTTGGCATTGCAGTCCATTCTCATCCAGGTGCCATGGGGAGTGATGTACACACAGACACTCTGAGGGTCTGAGCTGGACGTGACAACAGTGTCAGAGAGTCCCGCCTGACTGTAGTGATACTTAGTCCCATCGGACCACTCATAAGACTGAGAGCCACTAGCCTGCGCAGAGAGGGGAGGGGGATGCAGTATTACTCAACAAACTTCACACTGGAGGTGCTTAGAAAATGTTGAATTTAGTGTCTACCTGCCGTTTAGTGCTCTGAGCTAAATTTCTGCAAAAGATGGCGTTATTCTCAATAGAAATGGCCGCCGTGTTAGTGGCATTGTGGCTGAGCTCCCTTACATCCTGACTGGACAGACCGATCCACAGCGGGAAGCCGTCTCGCTTGGCGATAAGCTCTATGTGAGCGTTGTGCCTGGTGCCATGCACGCTGGCCAGGTGTCCGTTGCCGCGGCCACACTCCTCCAGGGCCTGGAACCAGCTCAACTTCCTGGTTATCACGTGGTAGCTCAGGTTGCCATAGCGCTCAAAGTCCCTGGCCAACTGATTGTATTGGTCCTTAGAGTCTCGGGGACGAAGAAAACGGCTTAATAGAGTCAATCAAGTGCAAAATTGATTATTTTATCGTAACAAAATAAAATAACGATAGTACTCCTTGTGAATGGGTGAAGTATCTTTGTCTGAATGGGGCCTACCAACCTTTATCCAGTTTGCAGGCCACGATGCTTCTCTGCTTGAAGGGGCTGAAGTGGTGTTTTTTAGTGAATATCTTCCAGACTCCGTCAGTGTTGAGACCTGCCATGAACTCATCGCTGGCTGAGAAGCTTGGTCTTCCATCGACCCAGTTAGAGTACTGGACGTTGGTACCGTCATACCACTTCATCTGGTTATCTACCAAGGACAGGAGCAACCTCTTGACATTACACATTTATGACACGTCTTATCACACAATAATAGAACAATGATCAATGAGTAAGCTTCAGACTTGATGATACAGTAGACATTTTACAAGGATCCAATTCAGCGTCTCCTCATAATGCAGGGCAATGAATGATAATATGAAAGTCCAAACAGCAGATCGAACATAAGGACACACTGTCCATGCTGAGTGTTGGGGAGATGAATACGGGGAGCCCGGTCCAGTCCACTCACCGTTGTCATCCTTGAACACCCCTAGCCAGACAAACTGCACCAGGTCTTTGAAGGGAAGGAGCTGCTCCTTCACAAACTCATTCTCCACTACGTTCCTGATGGTCAGGATGTCTGCATCAGGAGCTGAGGAGAACATCAACCGGTAACACTTCATAAAGACTTTATTACTCGTACATAAGCGGTGTGTGTGTTTAATTAATAAACGCCTTCAAATCAGACCACAGAGGAAGTCTGTTTTGACCAGGCATCAATGTCAAAAAATTTTTAAATCTCTAAAAAGTCTCATTGAGACTTATAGCGACCACATTAAGTTGCAGCTATGTAAAAACATCATATATTTTTTTAAATATCCAAGGCACTCTCTCTTGTGGAAAAGTGAAAAGGGCTGTACGCAGGAGTATATAAAACATTAAGAACACCTGCTCTTTCCATGACATAGACTGTCCAGGCGAAAGCTACGATCCTTATATGATCCCTTCTTAAATTCACTTCGATCAGTATAGATGAAGAGGAGGAGAAAAGGTTAAAGAAGGATTTACATGGATTGTGTATGTGTGCCATCCAGAGGGTGAATGGGCAAGACAATAAATGTACAGTTGAAGTCAGAAGTTTACATACACTTAGGTTGGAATCATTAGAACTCGTTTTTCAACCACTCCACCAATTTTTTGTTAACGAACTATAGTTTTGGCAAGTCGGTTGGGACATCTACTTTGTGCATGACACAAAGTCAAGGTATTGGAGTGGCCATCACAAAGCCCTGGCCTCAATCCCATAGAAAATGTGTGAGCAGAACTGAAAAAGCGTGTGTGAGCAAGGAGGCCTACAAACCTGACTCAGTTACACCAGCTCTATCAGGAGGAATGGACCAAAATTCACCCAACTTATTGTGGGAAGCTTGTGGAGGCTCCCCGAAACGTTTGACCCAAGTTAAAAAATTTAAAGGCAATGCTACCAAATACTAATTGAGTGTATGTAAACATCTGACCCACTGGGAATGTGATGAAAGAAATAAAAGCTGAAAGAAATAATTCTCTCTACTATTATTCTGACATTTCACATTCTTAAAATAAAGTGGTGATCCTAACTGACCTAAGACAGGGAATTTTTACTAGGAATAAATGTCAGGAATTGTGAAAACTGAGTTTAAACGTATTTGGCTAAGGTGTATGTAAACATCGGACTTCAACTGTAAGTGCCGGTTTGTGTCAAGAACTGCAACTTGTAATCCCGTGGAAAATCCTGTATGAAACATGTCACGGAAAATTACAAAATTAAACATACTATGCTGTTTTTACTTGGAGAATTGTCCATTGTTTTATGCTAGTGTTTTTTTCCCCTTGATGCAGGCTTGTTGTCTTGTGTGACTTAGTTAGAACTCTGGGTGTACAGATAAGAGCCGGGTGCGACCGCAGTATGTGACATCCCGTTTGTACTGTCTGTAGGAACTCCTCTCGATGGAAACATGCAGAAAGGAACAGACAATGGTGGTCAACATCAGCTATCTTAATCTACACAGACAAGCTAAACGCCTTTTATACACTATGCTCCCCTCCCCTGTTTGCACACGTCTGCTAACAGCCACATAGACGTCGGACTTTTTAAAATAAAAGCTGAGACAACTCTGTCCGTTGAACTTTCAACTCGGACTATTCTTACGGATGGTTGATTGCTTCATTTATGCAAATCTTATAATACAATTGTTTGAAAGAATCTGCAGTCTCTCTTCCCATAGAATGTCTCTGACATTTGGGATATAAACTCAGCAAAAAAAGAAACATCCTCTCACTGTCAACTGCGTTTATTTTCAGCAAACTTAACATGTGTAAATATTCGTATGAACATAACAAGATTCAACAACTGAGACAGACTGAACAAGTTCCACAGACATGTGACTAACAGAAATGGAATAATGTGTCCCTCAAAATAATGTGTCCCTCAAAATCAAAATAAACAGTCAGTATCTGGTGTGGCCACCAGCTGCATTAAGTACTGCAGTGCATCTCCTCCTCATGGACTGCACCAGATTTGCCCGTTCTTGCTGTGAGATGTTACCCCACTCTTCCACCAAGGCACCTGCAAGTTCACAGACATTATTGGGGGGGAATGGCCCTAGACCTCACCCTCCGATCCAACAGGTCCCAGACGTGCTCAATGGGATTGAGATACGGGTACTTAGCTGGCCATGGCAGAACACTGACATTCCTGTCTTGCAAGGAAATCACGCACAGAACGAGCAGCATGGTTAGTGGCAGTGTCATGCTGGAGTGTCATGTCAGGATGAGTCTGCAGGAAGGGTACCACATGAGGGAGAAGGATGTCTTCCCTGTAATGCAGGGTCCAGCGACGGTGGGTTTGTGATGTCTGGTGAGGACCTGCCTTACAACAGTCCTACAAGCCCTCAGTCCAGCCTCTCTCAGCCTATTGTGGACAGTCTGAGCCCTGATGGAGGGATTGTGCATTCCTGGTGTAACTCGGGCAATTGTTGTTGCCATCCTGTACCTGTCCCGCAGGTGTGATGTTTGGATGTACCAATCCTGTGCAGGTGTTGTTACACGTGGTCTGCCACTGCGAGGATGATCAGCTGTCCGTCCTGTCTCCCTGTAGCACTGTCTTAGGCATCTCACAGTATGGACATTGCAATTCATTTCCCTGGCCACATCTGCAGGCCTCATGCCTCCTTGCAGTATGCCTAAGGCACGTTCACGTAGATGAGCAGGGACCCTGGGCATCTTTCTTTTGGTGTTTTTCAGAGTCAGTAGAAAGGCCTCTTTAGTGTCCTAAGTTTTCCTAACTGTGACCTTAATTGCCTACCGTCTGTAAGCTGTTAGTGTCTTAACGACCGTTCCACAGGTGCATGTTCATTCATTTTTTATAGTTCATTGAACAAGCATGGGAAACAGAGTTTAAACCCTTTACAATGAAGATCTGTGAAGTTATTTGGATTTTTACTAATTATCTTTTTTTGGTGAGTTTAGTAAACGGTGAGGGTCTCGAGGCTCTAAAACACCATCTTCAACTCAGGCCAGAGGGAAGCGCAACCCCAGACTCTCTCAAACAGAGCGAGCACTAAACAATAACGTTATTTTTCAGGACCAACTCTACAGACAAGTCAAATGGACAGTAATGGCCGCCTGTTTTGCACCCAACTACACACATGTGTTTTTAGGACTCTGGTTGGAGAGATTCTTTTTTTTATCCTCTTAATCCATTTTTTTGATAAAATCATGTGGTACGGAAGATACAGATGACATCATTTTGCTGTTTCGATCATCTGGAAATGAACTGCTACAGCTCCACACAGAGGCCAAGGAAAGAGAAAATATGCTCAGACAATAACAAAGGCCCCAAAAGTCCAACCAAATCTATTTTGTTACCCAGTACAGCAGAGAGGCATCTCAAATAAAGAATATCATCAAACAGAATTAGAGTAATATAAAAAGTGACCCTGCATTAGGTGAAGTTTTCACTGTGCTTCCATGCTTTTCTTCTAGACGCGCTAGATGCAGTCACAAACTCACCCCACAGTCAAAGCCAACGGGCTTTCCCAACCCACTGGCACCTTTCTGTGCGGACACTGCATCAACCGCCACAACATAAAAAATTAAAAACAAGACGTTCAATGACACAAGAAAATAACTTACCAGATCCAATCTTTTGTGAATTGCATCCCTGCGTTTGTTGTTTATAGGTTGGAGTGCCCGTGGTGTTGTTTTTATATTAGTCGCACAAAAAAGAACGCTAAAAGACAGACTGGCAGAACATAAATATGCCATCAAAACAGTGAATGACAATTATCCCACGGCCGTGCATTACCAACAAGCTGGCCATGGTAGCCCGCAATTGCTTAAAGCCATGGCCATAGAGGTGGTATCCATCAATAAGAGGGGAGATTACAAGCTTCAGTGTCTTTTACTTTCTGGATGCACACACTCAAAGCTACTGTCTTTCAAGGTTGAACAATGAAATAGATTTTGCTCCTATATATATTTGATGAATCTTGAGTTGTTTATTTGTGTGAAACATTGTATTGGCCAATAGTTATAATTGATTGATTTACTTGTATTATTTGTATTTTTTTAAATGTTGGGGGGTGGGGGCATTATTTCCTCATTATCTATTGGTTAATATTGTCCACGGCCCTTTAATTTATGGTCATTCATTTCACCTGTCACTACTATGCACCTGTAAGAAGACTGGTGAGCAATACACATTGGTGAGTTTGAATGTTTTGCTATGCAATAGCTGCTAAAATGAAAGATTTTTGGAAGTATGTTTTCACACAGCTGCAACTTCATTTGGTTGCTATAAATTGTACCCCATTCTCCAATGAGCATCACTCTTTGTCTTTATATTTGATGCCAAAGCAGAGCTCCCTCTTTTCACATTTCTAATTGAGACTATAAGGCATGTTTCTAATATGCATCTTGTTTATGGAGTTCTTCACAGTACAAATGGTTCCTGACTGATGTCTCTGCCAAACAGTGTCCTTGCTCCTTACCCAGTTTCTTGCATGTCTGAAGTATCTGGCCCTTGTCAAACTCTTCCCATCTGGACGATGCCAGTTGGAAGGTGTAGCAGTTGTTCTTGAAGGGGATCCAGTTTGGTCCGCTGCTCTTGTGAGGACAGTTCACAGCGTTGTCCTCATGGGTGGTGACATTCTCTTCTGGAAACATTGAAAGTGTTCATTCATTTAAAACAAATACACAGTTGCTGTCTGAGGAGAGTGCTTGGTTCATCTTCCTCCGGTCTTGTTTTAATTATGCCACTTAACAGACAATTGTATCCAAAGTGCTTACACTTTTGGTATGTGATCCTTGTGGGAATTGAACCTGCGACCCATTACATTACAAGACCCCAGCGCTTACCAACTGAGCCACTGTATTGCTGTCTTACCGTGTGGAACATGGCAGATAGCCCCTGCCAACTGTTCCATACACTCCGTAGCCTTCCAGAAGCCGTCCGTGTCCAGGAAGACACAGTGTCCAACGGTGGGCTCTGAGGACCAGCGACTAAACACCGTGTGACTGTGGTCTGTCCAGCGGTAGTGGACACCATCCTGACAATACAAAACGCTGAGTGAGTTCCTTATTCATTTAACCAGGCAAGTTAATTAAGAACTAACTGACCTGCACTGTAGAATGTGTGAAATCGTCATTATGAAATCAGTCACTATCCTTCAGTGACTGCAGAACTGAAGGAACAGGATGGGTGTGACCTATTCTACATGGTGACGGCGCCACCTAGCCTCCCAATGGGCTACGGGTTGTTTGCTTTGCCATATTGCCTTAAACCCATCCCTTTCTTTCAGATCTGCGAACAGCAACGGGTTGGGGTGAAAAGCTATGGCCACTTACGTCTGCGCTGAAGAGGCCGATCCACATGGGGCTGCGTGCGCGGGTGACGTGCACGGTGAGGACTGACTGCTGCAGGGTGTCGGCTACACTGGCCAGGTCCATGTTCTGGTTCCTGCACTCCGCCAGAGCCTCGTGCCACGTCATGTTCTTCTGAAGCAGCTTAAAGGTGTGATTGTTGACCTGGAACGGCTCCAACTGGAACTGGGGCTCCTCTGGCTTGTCTGAGAACATGAGAGGGATTTAAAATGGGTCAGGCGAGGGTTCAAACCCTATTCGATATGCTCAATTTGCACTCCGCTAAACAATAGCAATATCAAGTAACAACTATCAATAATATCAGTCTACTTCATACACTTAATTTCTGTATGTAAAAGACACTTAATATCAAGAGTCTTTCTATCACAAGCCTTCTGACTGTAGGGTCCACGCGTCATCCGTTCTTTCACCAAAACGGACAAGCTAAGCACAGATAATTGGTTGTGTTTGGCGCCCTCTGCTGCTAGGTAGCGGTGGTGTACCTGCGTAGTGCTGGCAGATGGCCACATGCTGCTGGTTAGAGCAGGGGGTGTAGTCCCAGGAGCCCATCATAGCAGAGCTGGGGTCGTTGAACATGAAAAAACACAGCGCCATGGTCTCTGGGTCATGAAACTGCAGACAGACACAACAACAACAGGGATACAGAGAGTTAGTTATAGGTGATGATGACCTTGAACTTTGAAACAGATGTGGAACATGTTTTTTAGAGACTGGTATTTAGTATAGTCTATCATAGTAACGTTTATGTAGTAAAATAAACATTGTATTTCTTCCCGGTATGGAGACCACCTATTGGTGAACGTGTTTATTTTAATTTTATTATGGGCCAAATCATGGAATTACATATAGAATCCCTATTCATGTAATAGGATCTCTATTTGCCTAATCATGGAATTACATATAGAATCCCTATTCATGTAATAGGAACTCTATTGGCCTAATCATGGAATTACATATAGAAACCCTATTCACTCTCTATGGGCCTAATAGTCAAAATTTGTCGTCTTAACTTCGAAACTTTTAATATGACATAAACACAACAAGTCATGTTGTCATCTGATTTTCAAACAATGACTTGAAAAAGGCTGATGTAGGCTGCCTGCTCTCGTTACTCAGGGACGGTGGAACGACAGGGTGCAAAACAAATGAGAAAACATTTATGCCTCACGCAGATATTTTTCTCCTTATAATTTCCGACTTTTGGCTGACTTGTTCGTCCACTTGTCCATAATTAGATACGTGCAGCTTCTCTTGTCATTACTTGATGATTGTTTGGAAGACTAAATAAAGCCTTGCTCACCTTAAGCGACCAAGGAGATTTCCAAATGACATCAGTTTGACCAGTTTTTAGGACGTTATAAGCTGTGAAAAGGATCCAACATGTTTCTGATAGTATTTGAGTTAATCTTGGATGCATATGTTATGTCAGCTTTTATGTCGCTGAAAGAAAGAAATCGTTCATTCTCTCAAAATGCTGAAAGAAAGAAATCATATTTCTCCCCTCCTGTTCCCGAGACAAAAGGACCATTTTGGTCTATAATTTTACCGTGAGGAACACCGCAGTTAATATTATAATAAGCTACATGTGAGGCCTACAGTCAGTGTCCAGACAGTTACTAATCCAACTATTATGCTACTTATATTCTGGCATTCATCCATATAGTGGCATTTGATAAATGCAGAGACCACTTACAAAACGCCAAAGTGTTGTGAATGACATTTTATGATTGTCATCCATTAACCCTACACAAGTCTTGTAACCTGAATTGATGCGTACACTGCTGTCCGCGAGGGTCTCGGCCACTCATCTCTGTCATGGCAAAATGTCAGTGTTATCATTGAACCACATCACATTTTGAGCGTATTCCACATGTTTTCAAGTCTATTCACACATTTTTCATGCGTGCGGCAATGATAAATAGTGTAATAGCCTACAGTTTAGTTCAAATCTGTTTGAATTATTGTGATAGGCTCATGTTTTACCGGTATGGGGTACCCCACTATTCTGTCTTACTTTCACCTCTGATTCTGACCAACTGCCCTATGAAGGGGAGTATACCTGGTATTTTTACAGTAAAAATATCATATGGTTTCAGTTGAACGTTAAAAGAGGTATGTTTACTGTACATGCTACCTGGGGTTTGATGGAATTATAAATTATAACTCAACTCATAGCCCACTGATCCCCGTGGCCATGCTGTATAGAATTGAGAAGGGAAGTGAGTGGGAACTCACGTCGACGAGGATGGGCCTGCTTAGGCCGTGAAGCAGGGGGTTAAAGTTGAGGTAGGAGACCGGGGAGTCATCCACCCACTCTGGGTCCTGCTGTTTGAGCTTCAGGCCAATCCACGTCTTACGGGGCTGCGCCGGCAACAGGGAGGTCACAAAGTCTGACCACAACAAACAGATAGGCGCAACTAGTCAACAACCGCCGGATAAGACGGACATCGAAGGGACATCAATCATGGTCATCATCAATGGTCATCTCATGTCTAGGAGAATGGAAGGTTGTCCAATGACAAACATGACAGACAGGTAAAAGAGATCTACTAGGAGGTTCACTACTCACCCTGTTCAACTTGGTCTGTGATAGTGAGTAGAGTTCCTCTCATCGACTGACAGTGCTCGTTGGCGTGTTGAAAAGTAACGTACAGAGGCGTGATCACCACGTAGCACTGGAAAAGGCAATGACAACATTCAATAACAATTGTTAGAAACTGGGTGGATTGAGCCCTGAATGCTGTTTGGCTGACAGTCGTGGTATTTCAGACAAGGGGTATGATAAAACATGTATTTTTACTGCTCTAATTACGTTGGTAACCAGTTTATAATAGCAATAAGGCACCTCGGGGGTTTGTGGTACATGGCCAATATAACACGGCTAAGGGCTGTATCCAGGCACTCTGCGTTGTCGTGCTTTAGAACAGCTCTTAGTTGTGGTATATTGGCCATATACCACACCCACTCTGGCTTACACAGAATATACCTGTATGTTGACTAAATCAGAGGACGGGCTCATTGTTATGGCTGGAATGGAACGAATTAAACAGTATCTCAACTGGTTTCCATGTGTTTTATACCGTTCCATTCCATCTGTTACTATATGACAGTCTCCAGTGTGTGTGTGTGTGTGTGTGTGTGTGTATGACAGACTGACCTTGTCCCTGAAGTGTAAATAGCCGCTCTCACAGGGCAGACCATTGGGGTGAGGCTCTCCAGGGTGGGTCTCTATAGCCGTGGTGTTGTGTCTCTCACACACGAATGGCAGCTGCAGCTCACAGCTGTACTCGTACTCTGGAGGGGCAGGAGTGTGTCTGAGTGAGTGTGTGTGTGACCGGTCACATTTGAACCATAAAAGGTAACAACCCACTGGGCACACATTGGTTGAATCAACATTGTTTCAACGTAATGTGTCAACCAAATGGAAATGAATAAAGTTGTCAAATTTGTACTATTTTCAACCAGCATTATAAACATTGAAATTAGGGTAAAACTTCAACTTACACTGAACAAAAATATAAACGCAACATGTAAAGTGTTGGTCCCATCTTTCATGAGCAGAAATAGAAGGTCCCAGAAATGTTCCATACGCACAAAAAAAAAGATTTCTCTAAAATGTTGTGCACAAATTTGTTTACATCCCTGTTAGTGAGCATTTCTCCTTTGCCAAGATAATCCATCCACCTGACAGGTGTGGCATATCAAGAAGCGGATTAAACAGCATTATCATTTCACAGGTGCACCTTGTGCTGGGGACAATAAAAGGCCACTCTAAAATGTGTAGTTTTATGACACAGCACAATTCCAAAGATGTCTCAACTTTTAAGGGGTGTGCAATTGGCATGCTGACGGCAGGAATGTCCACTAGAGCTGTTGCCTGAGAATGTAATGTCAATTTCTCTACCATAAGCCGTCTCCAAGTCGTCTTATAGAATTTGGCAGTATGTCCAACCGGCCTCACGAATGCATTGTGTGGGTGAGCAGTGTTGTGAACAGAGTGCCCCATGGTGGCGTGGGGTTCTGGTATGGGCAGGAGGAATATGCTACGGACAACGAACACAATTGCATTTTATCGATAGCAATTTGAACGCAAAGAGATACGGTGACGAGATCCTGAGGCCCATTGTCGTGCCATTCATCATCATCCGCCATCACCTCGTTTCAGCATGATAATGCACTACCCCATGTCACAAGGATCTGAACACAATTCCTGGAAGCTTATAATGTCCCAGTTCTTCCATGGCCTGCATACCTACCAGACAAATCACCCATTGAGCATGTGTGGGATGCTCTGGATCGAAATGTACAACAGCGTGTTCCAGTTCCAGACAATATCCAGCAACTTCATACAGTCATTGAAGAGGAGTGGGAAACATTCCACAGGCCACATGCAACAGCCTGATCAACTCTATGCGAAGGAGATGTCTTGTGCTGCATGAGGCAAATGGTGTCACAACAGATACCGACTTTAAAAAAAAAGAAGGTATCTGTGACCAACAGATGCATATTTCTATACCCAAAAATGTGAAATCCATAGATTAGGGCCTAATGAATTTATTTCAATTGACTGATTTCAATATGAACTGTAACTCAAGTCAAATCTTTAAAATGGTTGCATGTTGCGTTTATATTTTTGTTCTGTATAAATAAATGTACTTAACCTGACTAACAGGTTGTTACATCAATCTAATTGACATAATCATCAGAACTATTTATACATTGAAATTGAGTTACATTCCACATAAAAACGTACAGAATGTTTCAATATACAGTATATTGAGTGGTTGAAATGGTTGAATTTAAGATTTGATTAGACATATTTTAATTGGCCTTGTTTCAATGTTGATAGTAAAATGTTATGTTTGAATCAACGTCATTGTTTCAACCTAAATAAAGAGGTATATTCAAATAACATGCAAAGACGAAGTCCAACCATTTCTGCCTGAACAGTGACTCCTACTGGTATATGAGGGGTAATGCATTTCAGTGAGAATGAGTGGACAATCCAGATGCCAACCTCGATGTATCCCTGCTCAGCTTTGGAAACACAACACATTTAGACATTTAGAAGTTTAGAAGTAGTTACCATTAGCTCTATGAATACGATGCCAAATTCATGATATTCATGACTTTTACCTTTTGATATTTTCTTGTATATGAATTCAAATTAAATCTACAAGTTAATATGTTGGATCCACTTCACCATCTGAACCAAAAATCTAAGTTCAAGAATGGGACTCAATCAAATTTACTGGTGTTCTTTAAGTTAGATTTTTAGTTGTGATGGAGACGTGAATCCAACATATCAATAATTCATTTGAAGACAAACTGGATAATGAATTGAGAACGCAACCAAATATCAACATTTTGAAGGATATCTTCTACTGGGATAGTATATATAGGGCCTATTGTATATAATGAACAACATACAGTGAGCTCCAAAAGTATTGGGAGACTTAACACATTTTTTGTCGTTTTGGCTCTGTACTCCAGCACTTTGGATTTGAAATTATACAATGACTATGAGGTTCAACATTTACATTTACATTTAAGTCATTTAGCAGACGCTCTTATCCAGAGCGACTTACAAATTGGTGCATTCACCTTATGACATCCAGTGGAACAGTAGTGCATCTAAATCTTTTAAGGGGGGTGAGAGGGATTACTTTATCCTATCCTAGGTATTCCTTAAAGAGGTGGGGTTTCAGGTGTCTCCGGAAGGTGGTGATTGACTCCGCTGTCCTGGCGTCGTGAGGGAGTTTGTTCCACCATTGGGGGGCCAGAGCAGCGAACAGTTTTGACTGGGCTGAGCGGGAACTGTACTTCCTCAGTGGTAGGGAGGCGAGCAGGCCAGAGGTGGATGAACGCAGTGCCCTTGTTTGGGTGTAGGGCCTGATCAGAGCCTGGAGGTACTGAGGTGCCGTTCCCCTCACAGCTCCGTAGGCAAGCACCATGGTCTTGTAGCGGATGCGAGCTTCAACTGGAAGCCAGTGGAGAGAGCGGAGGAGCGGGGTGACGTGAGAGAGCTTGGGAAGGTTGAACACCAGACGGGCTGCGGCGTTCTGGATGAGTTGTAGGGGTTTAATGGCACAGGCAGGGAGCCCAGCCAACAGCGAGTTGCAGTAATCCAGACGGGAGATGACGAGTGCCTGGATTAGGACCTGCGCCGCTACACCAGACGGGCTGCGGCGTTCTGGATGAGTTGTAGGGGTTTAATGGCACAGGCAGGGAGCCCAGCCAACAGCGAGTTGCAGTAATCCAGACGGGAGATGACGAGTGCCTGGATTAGGACCTGCGCCGCTTCCTGTGTGAGGCAGGGTCGTACTCTGCGGATGTTGTAGAGCATGAACCTACAGGAACGGGCCACCGCCTTGATGTTAGTTGAGAACGACAGGGTGTTGTCCAGGATCACGCCAAGGTTCTTAGCGCTCTGGGAGGAGGACACAATGGAGTTGTCAACCGTGATGGCGAGATCATGGAACGGGCAGTCCTTCCCCGGGAGGAAGAGCAGCTCCGTCTTGCCGAGGTTCAGCTTGAGGTGGTGATCCGTCATCCACACTGATATGTCTGCCAGACATGCAGAGATGCGATTCGCCACCTGGTCATCAGAAGGGGGAAAGGAGAAGATTAATTGTGTGTCGTCTGCATAGCAATGATAGGAGAGACCATGTGAGGTTATGACAGAGCCAAGTGACTTGGTGTATAGCGAGAATAGGAGAGGGCCTAGAACAGAGCCCTGGGGGACACCAGTGGTGAGAGCACGTGGTGTGGAGACGGATTCTCGCCACGCCACCTGGTAGGAGCGACCTGTCAGGTAGGACGCAATCCAAGCGTGGGCCGCGCCGGAGATGCCCAACTCGGAGAGGGTGGAGAGGAGGATCTGATGGTTCACAGTATCGAAGGCAGCCGATAGGTCTAGAAGGATGAGAGGAGAGAGAGTTAGCTTTAGCAGTGCGGAGCGCCTCCGTGATACAGAGAAGAGCAGTCTCAGTTGAATGACTAGTCTTGAAACCTGACTGATTTGGATCAAGAAGGTCATTCTGAGAGAGATAGCGGGAGAGCTGGCCAAGGACGGCACGTTCAAGAGTTTTGGAGAGAAAAGAAAGAAGGGATACTGGTCTGTAGTTGTTGACATCGGAGGGATCGGGTGTAGGTTTTTTCAGAAGGGGTGCAACTCTCGCTCTCTTGAAGACGGAAGGGACGTAGCCAGCGGTCAGGGATGAGTTGATGAGCGAGGTGAGGTAAGGGAGAAGGTCTCCGGAAATGGTCTGGAGAAGAGAGGAGGGGATAGGGTCAAGCGGGCAGGTTGTTGGGCGGCCGGCCGTCACAAGACGCGAGATTTCATCTGGAGAGAGAGGGGAGAAAGAGGTCAGAGCACAGGGTAGGGCAGTGTGAGCAGAACCAGCGGTGTCGTTTGACTTAGCAAACGAGGATCGGATGTCGTCGACCTTCTTTTCAAAATGGTTGACGAAGTCATCTGCAGAGAGGGAGGAGGGGGAGGAGGATTCAGGAGGGAGGAGAAGGTTGCAAAGAGCTTCCTCGGGTTAG
Source organism: Oncorhynchus nerka (assembly GCF_034236695.1). Taxonomy (NCBI): domain Eukaryota; kingdom Metazoa; phylum Chordata; class Actinopteri; order Salmoniformes; family Salmonidae; genus Oncorhynchus; species Oncorhynchus nerka. The sequence continues at coordinate 57,393,184 of NC_088400.1, read as the reverse complement.
AGGCAGATGCTTGGAATTTAGAGTGGTAGAAAGTGGCTTTAGCAGCAGAGAGAGAAGAGGAAAATGTAGAGAGGAGGGAGTGAAAGGATGTCAGGTCCGCAGGGAGGCGAGTTTTCCTCCATTTCCGCTCGGCTGCCCGGAGCCCTGTTCTGTGAGCTCGCAATGAGTCGTCGAGCCACGGAGCGGGGAGGGGAGGACCGAGCCGGCCTGGAGGATAGGGGACATAGAGAGTCAAAGGATGCAGAAAGGGAGGAGAGGAGGGTTGAGGAGGCAGAATCAGGAGATAGGTTGGAGAAGGTTTGAGCAGAGGGAAGAGATGATAGGATGGAAGAGGAGAGAGTAGCGGGGGAGAGAGAGCGAAGGTTGGGACGGCGCGATACCATCCGAGTAGGGGCAGTGTGGGAAGTGTTGGATGAGAGCGAGAGGGAAAAGGATACAAGGTAGTGGTCGGAGACTTGGAGGGGAGTTGCAATGAGGTTAGTGGAAGAACAGCATCTAGTAAAGATGAGGTCGAGCGTATTTCCTGCCTTGTGAGTAGGGGGAAGGTGAGAGGGTGAGGTCAAAAGAGGAGAGGAGTGGAAAGAAGGAGGCAGAGAGGAATGAGTCAAAGGTAGACGTGGGGAGGTTAAAGTCGCCCAGAACTGTGAGAGGTGAGCCGTCCTCAGGAAAGGAGCTTATCAAGGCATCAAGCTCATTGATGAACTCTCCGAGAGAACCTGGAGGGCGATAAATGATAAGGATGTTAAGCTTGAAAGGGCTGGTAACTGTGACAGCATGGAATTCAAAGGAGGCGATAGACAGATGGGTAAGGGGAGAAAGAGAGAATGACCACTTGGGAGAGATGAGGATCCCGGTGCCACCACCCCGCTGACCAGAAGCTCTCGGGGTGTGCGAGAACACGTGGGCAGACGAAGAGAGAGCAGTAGGAGTAGCAGTGTTGTCTGTGGTGATCCATGTTTCCGTCAGTGCCAAGAAGTCGAGGGACTGGAGGGAGGCATAGGCTGAGATGAACTCTGCCTTGTTGGCCGCAGATCGGCAGTTCCAGAGGCTACCGGAGACCTGGAACTCCACGTGGGTCGTGCGCGCTGGGACCACCAGATTAGGGTGGCCGCGGCCACGCGGTGTGGAGCGTTTGTATGGTCTGTGCAGAGAGGAGAGAACAGGGATAGACAGACACATAGTTGACAGGCTACACAAGAGGCTACGCTAATGCAAAGGAGATTGGAATGACAAGTGGACTACACGTCTCGAGTGTTCAGAAAGTTAAGCTTACGTAGCAAGAATCTTATTGACTAAAATGATTAAAATGATACAGTACTGCTGAAGTAGGCTAGCTGGCAGAGGCTGCGTTGTTGACTATGTAGGCTAGCTGGCAGTGTCTGCGTTGTTGACACTACACTAATCAAGTCAACCATTTTGAAATTACAGCACTTTTTGTACATAGTCGTCCCCCCCCCATTTTAGAGGACCAAAGTATTGAGACAAATTCACTTATGCTTATTAAAGTAGTAAAAAGTTAAGTATTTGGTCCCATATTCATTGCATGCAATGACGACATCAAGCTTGTGACTCTACACATTGGTTGGATGCATTTGCTGTTTGTTTTGGATTTGTGTCAGATTATTTTGTGCCCAATAAAATGTATGATAAATATTGTATTGTGTTATTTTGGAGTCACTTGTATTGTAAATAGGTTTCTAAACACTTCTACATTAATCTGGTTGCTACCATGATTACGGATAATCCTAAATGAATCGTGAATAATGATGAGTGAGAAAGTTAGATGCACAAGTATCATACCCCCCAAAAATGCGAACCTCCCCTGTTATTGTAATAGTGAGAGGTTAGCATGTCTTGAAATTAGATTGATGTAACAACCTATTAGTCAGGTTAAGTACATTTATTTAAGTTTTCCCCTAATTTCAATGTTTACAACACTGTTTAAAATCAGATGAAAACAGTACTGGTTGATTACTTTTTTCAAATCCAATGTATTTTCCACGTTGATTCCACGTCGCAATACGTTGACAAATTACGTTGAACAATGTTGATTCAACCAGTGTGTGCCCAGTGGGAAGTGTCCTAGTAACCAACAGCCTACATTATAATCCTTTCTACATTATCTAAAGGAAACAACTTGATTCCAACTACTCTTTGTACTGTAGTTATGTTTTCATTCACCAGGGAAGATGTTCTTGTCACTGATGGTTGTACACCTGCCCAGGAACGTAGCCTGGTAGTTTTGCATAAGGGGTAACCTAGAGGACAGGAGTAGAAAGTCATTCACTTTTACTCTAACCGACACACACAATAACATCACTGATTTTTGACTGGAATTTTGATCTCAAGACACGTTTTGGAGGCAGTGTTTTAGAACGTCTGTTGCTCTTGCTGTCTGACCGTGTCAGGGGGTGGTTGTTGGTTGGTGAGGAGTGGCTTGCCATGTGACTGCGTGACTCACCTTATGGGGAAGTAGTGTCCAGCGTCTCTTACATCCACCCACCAGCTCTGCTTCCCTGCCGACATCTGCCCAATCAGGTCACAAGTCAATGAATAAATAAACACACTAGGACAAAACAAAACAAAGCCACTCCCTGATGCCGTCTCACACAGTTCTCTCTCTCTCTCTCTCTCTCGCTCTTTCTCTCTCTCTCTCTCTCGCTCTTTCTCTCTCTCTCTCTCTCGCTCTTTCTCTCGCTCTCTCTCTCTCTCTCTCGCTCTCTCTCTCTCCATTTTATTAGGATAGTTTAGTGGCCTTCTTTCACTCCATTACTGCTCTATATCCATCACAGTCAGGGTTGATATGACAAGCCTTAAAGCTGAAATCTGCATGAGAGCAAACAGCGCCACTGTTCACCCCCAGCACGTTATTGTTTTTGTTCTGTTGATGAAACGGAGGAGAGGAACATCCAGCGTCGTGGCTAAAAATAAAAAATTGCAGTACATATTCTACTGTTCTATTGTAAGTGCAATGATGTCAGGGGAGAACTGTGTTCGTTGTTTGTTGTTGTAATATTGCAAACAAACGTGGCAGTCACACCATTATGGATTCCAGCTTTAAACTGTTTCTTATACTAGCTAGATTTACACCGTACAGTAAGTCTGGTTTATTCACCGCGGTACTGTAATTGCACTATTCTGTACCTGTGGCAGATTATTATGGATCTGTATGGCTGCGTTGGAGCTTTGTGGTGCTGCCAGCTTGCTGCCGTTGCTGTTGCAGTACAAACTAGCCTCCTCGTATGGCAGCTTTGGTTCCATCACAAACCAGAACTCGTTACCGTCAATGAATATGGATGTCTCATGGTGCCCACCTGCAACAGATCAATATTATTATTATTCTCAAATCCTCTTTTTAGTACTCAATATATTAAACAAACTCAGCTCATACTTCTTAACTGATGGCTTATCATACATTGGTATATAATTTCATCAGAAAAAGTCAAGAGATATTACCAAACCTACATGTCAACACCACTCACCCACAAACAGGACCAAGCCTGACCTACTGAGGAGTGCTCTCATCTTATCTACCAACATAGACAGGGCTCTAACTCCACTAGCTCCACAATGAAATAGGGTGCAGGCCAGGCAGCAGGCTGTTAGCCACCCTGCCAGTTTAGTGGAATCTGCCATTAGCAAAGTCAGTGTAGTCAGCTCAGCTATCCCCATTGAGACCGTGTCTGTGCCTCGATCTAGGTTGGGCAAAACTAAACATGGCTGTGTTCGCCTTAGCAACCTCACTGGAATAAAGACCTCCTCCATTCCTGTCATTATTGAAAGAGATTGTGATGCCTCACATCTCAAAATAGGGCTAATTAATGTTAGATACCTCACTTCCAAGGCAGTTATAGTCAATGAACTAATCACTGATCATAATCTTGATGTGATTGGTCTGACAGAAACATGGCTTAAGCCTGATGAATGTACTGTGTTAAATGAGGCCTCACCTCCTGGCTACACTAGTGACCATATCCCCTGCGCATCCCGCAAAGGTGGAGGTGTTTGCTAATATTTACAACACAAATTTCAATTTCATTTTTTAAATTTTATTAAAAGCTCATCTTTTGAGTTTCTAGAAATGAAATCAATGCAGCCTACTCAATCATTTTTTATTGCTACTGGTTACAGGCCTCCTGGGTCGTATACAACGTTCCTCACTGAGTTCCCTGAATTCCTATTGGACCTTGTAGTCATGGCAGATAATATTCACATTTTAGTGACTTTCATATTCACATGGAAAAGTACACAGACCAACTCCAAAAAGCTTTCGCAGCCATCATCGACTCAGTGGGTTTTGTCCAACATATGTCCGGGCCTACTCAATGCCACAGTCATACTCTGGACCTACAGTTGAAGTCAGAAGTTTACATACAACTTAGGTTGGAGTCATTAAAACTTGGTTTTTAACCACTCCACAAATTTCTTGGTAACAAACTACCGACAAATCCATCATTATCGAAAACTTCAACAAGCATTTCTCAACGGCTGGCCATGCCTTCCGCCTGGCTACTCCTACCTCGGCCAACAGCTCCGGCCCCCCCGCAGCTCCTCGCCCAAGCCTCTCCAGGTTCTCCTTTACCCAAATCCAGATAGCAGATGTTCTGAAAGAGCTGCAAAACCTGGACCCGTATAAATCAGCTGGGCTTGACAATCTGGACCCTCTATTTCTGAAACTATCCGCCGCCATTGTCGCAACCCCTATTACCAGCCTGTTCAACCTCTCTTTCATATCGTCTGAGATCCCCAAGGATTGGAAAGCTGCCGCAGTCATCCCCCTCTTCAAAGGGGGAGACACCCTGGACCCAAACTGTTACAGACCTATATCCATTCTGCCCTGCCTATCTAAGGTCTTCGAAAGCCAAGTCAACAAACAGGTCACTGACCATCTCGAATCCCACCGTACCTTCTCCGCTATGCAATCTGGTTTCCGAGCCGGTCACAGGTGCACCTCAGCCACACTCAAGGTACTAAACGACATCATAACCGCCATCGATAAAAGACAGTACTGTGCAGCCGTCTTCATCGACCTTGCCAAGGCTTTCGACTCTGTCAATCACCATATTCTTATCGGCAGACTCAGTAGCCTCGGGTTTCGGATGACTGCCTTGCCTGGTTCACCAATTACTTTGCAGACAGAGTTCAGTGTGTCAAATCGGAGGGCATGTTGTCCGGTCCTCTGGCAGTCTCTATGGGGGTGCCACAGGGTTCAATTCTCGGGCCGACTCTTTTCTCTGTATATATCAATGATGTTGCTCTTGCTGCGGGTGATTCCCTGATCCACCTCTACGCAGACGACACCATTCTATACACTTTCGGCCCGTCATTGGACACTGTGCTATCTAACCTCCAATCGAGCTTCAATGCCATACAACACTCCTTCCGTGGCCTCCAACTGCTCTTAAACGCTAGTAAAACCAAATGCATGCTTTTCAACCGATCGCTGCTTGCAACCCGCATGCCCGACTAACATCACCACACTGGATGGTTCAGACCTTGAATATGTGGACACCTATAAGTACCTAGGTGTCTGGCTAGACTGCAAACTCTCCTTCCAGACCCATATCAAACATCTCCAATCGAAAATCAAATCAAGAGTCGGCTTTCTATTCCGCAACAAAGCCTCCTTCACTCACGCTGCCAAGCTTACCCTAGTAAAACTGACTATCCTACCGATCCTCGACTTCGGCGATGTCATCTACAAAATTGCTTCCAACACTCTTCTCAGCAAACTGGATGCAGTTTATCACAGTGCCATCTGTTTTGTCATTAAAGCACCTTATACTACCCACCACTGCGACTTGTATGCTCTAGTCGGCTGGCCCTCGCTACATATTCGTCGCCAGACCCACTGGCTCCAGGTCATCTACAAGGCCATGCTAGGCAAAGCTCCGCCTTATCTCAGCTCACTGGTCACGATGGCAACACCCATCCGTAGCACGCGCTCCAGCAGGTGTATCTCATTGATCATCCCTAAAGCCAACACCTCACTCGGCCGCCTTTCGTTCCAGTACTCTGCTGCCTGTGACTGGAACGAATTGCAAAAATCGCTGAAGTTGGAGAATTTTATCTCCCTCACCAACTTTAAACATCAGCTATCTGAGCAGCTAACCGATCGCTGCAGCTGTACATAATCTATTGGTAAATAGCCCACCCATTTTCACCTACCTCATCCCCACAGTTTTTATTTATTTACTTTTCTGCTCTTTTGCACACCAATATCTCTACCTGTACATGATCATCTGATCATTTATCACTCCAGTGTTAATCTGCAATATTGTAATTATTCGCCTACCTCCTCATGCCTTTTGCACACATTGTATATAGACTCCCCTTTTTTCTCTACTGTGTTATTGACTTGTTAATTGTTTACTCCATGTGTAACTCTGTGTTGTCTGTTCACACTGCTATGCTTTATCTTGGCCAGGTCGCAGTTGCAAATGAGAACCTGTTCTCAACTAGCCTACCTGGTTAAATAAAGGTGAAATAAAAATTTAAAAATTTTAAAAAATAGTTTTGGCAAGTCGGTCAGGACATCTACTTTGTGCATGACACAAGTAATTTTTCAAACAATTGTTTACAGACAGATTATTTCACTGTATCACAATTCCAGTGGGTCAGAAGTTTACATACACTAAGTTGACTGTGTCTTTAAACAGCTTGGAAAATTCCAGAAAATTATGTCATGGTTTTAGAAGCTTCTGATAGGCTAATTGACATCATTTGAGTCAATTGGAGGTGTACCTGTGGATGTATTTCAAGGCCTACCTTCAAACTCAGTGCCTCTTTGCTTGACATCATGGGAAAATCAAAAGAAATCAACCAAGACCCCAGAATTTTTTTTGTAGACCTCCACAAGTCTTGCTCCCAAGGATGAACCATTTCCAAACACCTGAAGGTTCATGTACAAACAATAGTATGCAAGTATAAACACCACGGGACCACACAGCCGTCATACCGCTCAGGAAGGAGACGCGTTCTGTCTCCTAGAGATGAACATACTTTGGTGTGAAAAGTGCAAATCAATCCCAGAACAACAGCAAAGGACCATGTATACAGAAAATACCCGAGCCCTGAAGCAAGCATCCAGAAAATTGCAACGGAAATGGCGCTACACCAAACTGGAAGTCTTATGATTAGCTTGGAAAGACAGTACCGTGCAGTATCGAAGAGTCCTCACTGGTGCTCGATCATCCTATTTTTCTAACTTAATTGAGGAGAATAAGAACAATCCAAAATGTATTTTTGATACTGTCGCAAAGCTAACTAAAATGCAGCATTCCCCAAGAGAGGATGGCTTTCACTTCAGTAGTGATACATTCATGATCATTAGAAAACAAATTACAGAGTCCTCTTTAAATCTGCGTATTTCTCCAAAGCTCAGTGGTCCTGAGTCTGCACAACACTGCCAGGACCTAGGATCAAGGGAGACACTCAAGAAGTTTTTTAATACTATATCTCTTGGCACATTGATGAAAATAATCATGGCCTCTAAAACTTCAAGCTGCATACTGGACCCTATTCCAACCAAACTACTGAAACAGCTGCTTCCTGTGTTTGGCCCTCTTATGGTGAACATAATAAACGGCTCACTATCCACCAGATGTGTCCCAAACTCACTAAATGTGTCAGTAATAAAGCCTCTCCTGAAAAAGCCAAACCTTGACCCAGAAAATATAAAAAACTATCAGCCTATATTGAATCTCCCATTCCTCTCAAAATGTTTTGGAAAAGCTGTTGCGCAGCAACTCCCTGCCTTCCTGAAGATAAACAATGTATACGAAAAGCTTCAGTCTGGTTTTAGACCCCATCATAGCAATGAGACTGCACTCGGCAAGGTGGTAAATTACCGTTTAATGGCGTCAGACCAAGGCTCCTAGACCTAAGTGCTGCTTTTGATACCATTGATCACCACATTCCTTTGGAGAGATCGGACGCCCAAATTGCTCTACACGGACAAGTTCTGGCCTGGTTTAGAGCTTATCTGTCGGAAACATTTCAGTTTGTCTCTGTGGATGGTTTGTCCTCTGACAAATCAATTGTATATTTTGGTGTTCCTCAAGGTTCCGTTTTAGGACCACTATTGTTTTCACTATATATTTTACCTCTTGGTGATGTAATTCGGAAACATAATGTTAACTTTCACTGCTATGCGGACAATACACAACTGTACATTTTGATGAAACATGGTGAAACCCCAAAATTGCCCTCCCTGGAAGCCTGTGATTCATACATAAATGAAGTGGATGGCGGCAAATGTTTTACTTTTAAACTCGGACAAAACAGAGATGCTAGTTCTAGGTCCCAAAAAACAAAGATATCTTATGTTGGATCTTACAATTCATCTTGATGGTTGTACAGTCGTCTCAATTAAAACTGTGAAGGACCTCGGCGCTACTCTGGACCCTGATCTCTCTTTTGAAGAACATATCAAGACTGTTTCAAGGCCAGCTTTTTTCCATCTACGTAACATTGCAAAAATCAGAAACTTTCTGTCCAAAAACTATGCAGAAAAATGTATCCATTATTTTGTCACTTCTAGGTTAGACTACTGCAATGACTACTTTCCGGCTACCAGGATAAATAAATACACTTCAAATAGTGCCAAACACGGCTGCTAGAATCTTGACTAGAACCCCAAAATTGTATCATATTACTCCAGTGCTAAGCCTCTCTACACTGGCTTCCTGTTAAGGCTATGGCTGATTTCAAGGTTTTACTGCTAACCTACAAAGCATTACATGGGCTTGCTCATACCTATCTTTCCGATTTGGTCCCCCCGTACATACCTACACGTACGCTACGGTCACAAGACCCAGGCCTCCTTATTGTCCCTAGAATTTCTAAAAAAAACAGCTGGAGGCAGGACTCTGTCTCAACTTTTAAGTTTTCATTGAAGACTCATCTCTTCAGTAGTTTCTACAGTGGCTTGCGAGTGTTTGACCACTGGCAGATCCTCCAGGGGGACCCCCAGGACCCTACCACCAAGACTGCCATTGTGGTGGCAGAGACCAGGAAACGCAAGGGACTCAAAGAGGGCATCCCCGCCCTAGACAACTACCTGGACAAACTGTAAATGCTAATTCTGAATCCCAAATGGACCCCTAGACACAACAACCCCCTCTAGGCACTACAATTTAAGTTACCGCTTCCGGGTTGGAGCGATCTGGTCGCATCCGCGCTTCGGTCTGCAGGTTGTATAACTTTTTCATTACATTTCATTACATTTCATTATAGTACAACGGTCTGATTTGTCTAATCTTAGCAATTTCCTCTTAGCTAGCTACATAGTCGTCGTTGTATCAAAGATAATTGCGTAATTATCGTATTTCGTCGTCTCCTATCTGTCCAACACGTTCACCGTCTACCGTAGCACTGCAGTACTATCACACTCAACTGAACGTCTTGATTAGTGTAGTGTTAGCTAGCTACATAGCTAGCTACATAGTTGTCTTTGCTGTCTTCGTATCCAAGATAATTGTGTAGCTTAGAGTGTGGAGTCTTAGAGTGATAATTGCGTTATTATTGTATTTCGTCGCCCTCCTATCTGCCTAGCAGCTAGCATACGTTCACCGGCTACCGTAGCACTGTAGTAACTATCACACTCAACCGAACGACTTGATTAGTGTAGTATTAGATAGCTACATAGTTGTCTTTGCTGTCTTCGTATCCAAGATAATTGTGTAGTTAGAGTGTGGAGTCTTAGAGTGATTATCTTAATTTACCGAGGTTAGCTAGCCAGCTATTTTGTCGTCCTTAACGTAGGAGACACTCCTAGCTAGCCAATAGCCAGCCAACGTCTACTGAATAGAACTTTCGCATTCCGGTCGCATTCCGCGTCGCTCCACAGGTAGTATCACTTTTTCACTTCATTTCATTACAGTCCCAACGGTGTGATTTGTTTGATCGTAGCTAGCTACATAGCTAGCTACATAGCCGTCTTTGTTTCAAAGATAATTGTGTAGTCTAGAGCGATTTTCTAGGTTAGCTAGCCAGCTATTGTCGTTCTCCTACGCAACGTAACGTAACCAACACTGCTAGCTAGCCAGCTAGCTCCCGATAAGCAGCATTGTAGAAACTTCACACTCAACGGTACGACTTGATTAGGTAGTGTCAACAACGCAGCTAGCCTACCCCAGCAGTACTCTATCATTTTAATCATTTTAGTCAATTAGATTCTTGCTACGTAAGCTTAACTTTCTGAACATTCGAGACGTGTAGTCCACTTGTCATTCCAATCTCCTCTGCATTAGCGTAGCCTCTTCTCTAGCCTGTCAACTATGTGTCTGTCTATCCCTGTTCTCTCCTCTCTGCACAGACCATACAAACGCTCCACACCGCATGGCCGCAGCCACCCTAATCTGGTGGTCCCAGCGCACGACCCACGTGGAGTTCCAGGTCTCCGGTAGCCTCTGGAACTGCCGATCTGCGGCCAACAAGGCAGAGTTCATCTCAGCCTATGTCTCCCTCCAGTCCCTCGACTTCTTGGCTCTGACGGAAACATGGATCACCACAGACAACACCGCTACTCCTACTGCTCTCTCTTCGTCCGCCCACGTGCTCTCGCACACCCCGAGAGCTTCTGGTCAGCGGGGTGGTGGCACCGGGATCCTCATCTCTCCCAAGTGGTCATTCTCTCTTTCTCCCTTACCCATCTGTCTATCGCCTCCTTTGAATTCCATGCTGTCACAGTTACCAGCCCTTTCAAGCTTAACATCCTTATCATTTATCGCCCTCCAGGTTCCCTCGGAGAGTTCATCAATGAGCTTGATGCCTTGATAAGCTCCTTTCCTGAGGACGGCTCACCTCTCACAGTTCTGGGCGACTTTAACCTCCCCACGTCTACCTTTGACTCATTCCTCTCTGCCTCCTTCTTTCCACTCCTCTCCTCTTTTGACCTCACCCTCTCACCTTCCCCCCTACTCACAAGGCAGGCAATACGCTCGACCTCATCTTTACTAGATGCTGTTCCTCCACTAACCTCATTGCAACTCCCCTCCAAGTCTCCGACCACTACCTTGTATCCTTTTCCCTCTCGCTCTCATCCAACACTTCCCACACTGCCCTACTCGGATGGTATCGGGCCGTCCCAACCTTCGCTCTCTCTCCCCCGCTACTCTCTCCTCTTCCATCCTATCATCTCTTCCCTCTGCTCAAACCTTCTCCAACCTATCTCCTGATTCTGCCCCTCTCCTCAACCCTCCTCTCCTCCCTTTCTGCATCCTTTGACTCTCTATGTCCCCTATCCTCCAGGCCGGCTCGGTCCTCCCCTCCCGCTCCGTGGCTCGACGACTCATTGCGAGCTCACAGAACAGGGCTCCGGGCAGCCGAGCGGAAATGGAGGAAAACTCGCCTCCCTGCAGACCTGGCATCCTTTCACTCCCTCCTCTCTACATTTTCCTCCTCTGTCTCTGCTGCTAAAGCCACTTTCTACCACTCTAAATTCCAAGCATCTGCCTCTAACCCTAGGAAGCTCTTTGCCACCTTCTCCTCCCTCTTGAATCCTCCTCCCCCCCCTCCTCCCTCTCTGCAGATGACTTCGTCAACCATTTTGAAAAGAAGGTCGACGACATCCGATCCTCGTTTGCTAAGTCAAACGACACCGCTGGTTCTGCTCACACTGCCCTACCCTGTGCTCTGACCTCTTTCTCCCCTCTCTCTCCAGATGACATCTCGCGTCTTGTGACGGCCGGCCGCCCAACAACCTGCCCGCTTGACCCTATCCCCTCCTCTCTTCTCCAGACCATCTCCGGTGACCTTCTCCCTTACCTCACCTCGCTCATCAACTCATCCCTGACCGCTGGCTACGTCCCTCCCGTCTTCAAGAGAGCGAGAGTTGCACCCCTTCTGAAAAAACCTACACTCGATCCCTCCGATGTCAACAACTACAGACCAGTATCCCTTCTTTCTTTTCTCTCCAAAACTCTTGAACGTGCCGTCCTTGGCCAGCTCTCCCGCTATCTCTCTCAGAATGACCTTCTTGATCCAAATCAGTCAGGTTTCAAGACTAGTCATTCAACTGAGACTGCTCTTCTCTGTATCACGGAGGCGCTCCGCACTGCTAAAGCTAACTCTCTCTCCTCTGCTCTCATCCTTCTAGACCTATCGGCTGCCTTCGATACTGTGAACCATCAGATCCTCCTCTCCACCCTCTCCGAGTTGGGCATCTCCGGCGCGGCCCACGCTTGGATTGCGTCCTACCTGACAGGTCGCTCCTACCAGGTGGCGTGGCGAGAATCCGTCTCCTCACCACGTGCTCTCACCACTGGTGTCCCCCAGGGCTCTGTTCTAGGCCCTCTCCTATTCTCGCTATACACCAAGTCACTTGGCTCTGTCATAACCTCACATGGTCTCTCCTATCATTGCTATGCAGACGACACACAATTAATCTTCTCCTTTCCCCTTCTGACGACCAGGTGGCGAATCGCATCTCTGCATGTCTGGCAGACATATCAGTGTGGATGACGGATCATCACCTCAAGCTGAACCTCGGCAAGACGGAGCTGCTCTTCCTCCCGGGAAGGACTGCCCGTTCCATGATCTCGCCATCACGGTTGACAACTCCATTGTGTCCTCGTCCCAGAGCGCTAAGAACCTTGGCGTGATCCTGGACAACACCCTGTCGTTCTCAAATAACATCAAGGCGGTGGCCCGTTCCTGTAGGTTCATGCTCTACAACATCCGCAGAGTACGACCCTGCCTCACACAGGAAGCGGCGCAGGTCCTAATCCAGGCACTTGTCATCTCCCGTCTGGATTACTGCAACTCGCTGTTGGCTGGGCTCCCTGCCTGTGCCATTAAACCCCTACAACTCATCCAGAACGCCGCAGCCCGTCTGGTGTTCAACCTTCCCAAGTTCTCTCACGTCACCCCGCTCCTCCGCTCTCTCCACTGGCTTCCAGTTGAAGCTCGCATCCGCTACAAGACCATGGTGCTTGCCTACGGAGCTGTGAGGGGAACGGCACCTCACTACCTCCAGGCTCTGATCAGGCCCTACACCCAAACAAGGGCACTGCGTTCATCCACCTCTGGCCTGCTCGCCTCCCTACCACTGAGGAAGTACAGTTCCCGCTCAGCCCAGTCAAAACTGTTCGCTGCTCTGGCCCCCAATGGTGGAACAAACTCCCTCACGACGCCAGGACAGCGGAGTCAATCACCACCTTCCGGAGACACCTGAAACCCCACCTCTTTAAGGAATACCTAGGATAGGATAAAGTAATCCTTCTCCCCTCCCCCCTTAAAAGACCTAGATGCACTATTGTAAAGTGGCTGTTCCACTGGATGTCATAAGGTGAAAGCACCAATTTGTAAGTCGCTCTGGATAAGAGCGTCTGCTAAATGACTTAAATGTAAATGTAAATTCCCCCCTGGCATTTTTCCTATTTTGTTGCCTTGCAAGCTAGAATTAAAAAATATATTGTGGGGGTTTGTATCATTTGATTTACACAACATGCCTACCACTTTGAAGATGCTAAATCTTTTTTTATTGTGAAACAATACTTTGTAGAGCCACCTTTTGCAGCAATTACAGCTGTAAGTCTCTTGGGATATGTCTCTATGCTTGGCATATCTAGCCACTGGGATTTTTGCCCCTTCTTCAAGGCAAAACTGCTCCAGCTCCTTCAAGTTGGATGGGTTCTGCAATCTTTAAATCATACCACAGATTATCAATTGAATTGAGGTCTGGGCTTTGACTAGGCCATTCCAAGACATTTAAATGTTTCCCCTTCAACCACTTGAGTGTTGCTTTAGCAGTATGCTTAGGGTCATTGTCCTGCTCCGTCCCAGTCTCAAATCTCTTGAAGACTGAAACAGGTTTCCATGTATTTAGCACCATCCATCATTCCTTCAATTCTGACCAGTTTCCCCAGTCCCTGCCGATGAAAAACATCCCCACTGCATGACGCTGCCACCACCATGCTTCACTGTGGAGATGATGTTCTCTGGGTGATGAGAGGTGTTGGGTTTGCGTCAGACATAGCGTTTTCCTTGATGGTCAAAAAGCTCAATTTTAGTCTCATCTAACCAGAGTACCTTCTTCCATATTTTGGGGGAGTCTCCCACATGCCTCTTTAAGCAATGGCTTTTTTTCTGGCCACTCTTCCGTAAAGCCCAGCTCTGTGGAGTGTACGGCTTAAAGTGGTCCTATGGACAGATACTCCAGTCTCCGCTGTGGAGCTTTGCAGCTCCTTCAGGGTTATTTTTGGTCTCTTTGTTGCCTCTCTGATTAATGCCCTCCTTGCCTCGTTTGTGAGTTTTGGTGGGCGGCCCTCTCTTGGCAGGTTTGTTGTGGTGCCATATTCTTTCCATTTTTTAATAATGGATTTAATGGTGCTCTGTGGGATGTTCAAACTTTGTCCCTGACCTGTTTGTAGAGCGCCTTGCTCTTCATGGTGCCCCTTGCTTAGTGGTGTTGCAGACTCTGGGGCCTTTCAGAACAGGTGTATATATACTGAAATCATGTGACAGATCATGTGACACTTAGATTGCACACAGGTGGACTTTATTTAACTAATTATGTGACTCCTTAAGGTAATTGGTTGTACCAGATCTTATTTACGGGCTTCATAGCAAAGGGGGTGAATACATATTTTGTGTATGTCCATTACATGAAATCCAAATAAAAATCTATTTAAATTACAGGTTGTAATGTAACAAAACAGGAAAAATGCCAAGGGGGGTGAATACTTTTGCAAGGCACTGTCTGATTGAGTGTAGTCTGGCCCAGGGGTGTGAAGGTGAACGGAAAGGCACTGGAGCGACGAACCACCCTTGCTGTCTCTGCCTGGCCGGTTCCCCTCTCTCCACTGGGATTCTCTTCCTCTAACCCTATTTCGGCGGCTGAGTCTCTGAATTACTGTTGCTCTTCCATGCCGTCCCAAGAAGGGACGTCGGTTGAGTCATTGACGTGATCTTCCTGTTCAGGTTGGCGCACCCCTCTGGTTCGTGCCGTGGGTTTGATCTTCGTGGGCTATACTCTGCCCTGTCTCAGGGTAGTAAGTTGGTGGTTGAAGATATCCCTCTAGTGGTGTGGGGGCTGTGCTTTGGCAAAGTGGGTGGGGTTATATCCTGCCTGGTTGGCTCAGCCTCCAGTATTTATGCTGCAATAGTTTATGTGTTGAGGGGGGCTAGGGTCTGTCTGTTATATCTGGAGTATTTCTCCTGTCTTATCCGGTTGTCCTGTGTGAATTGACGTATGCTCCCTCTAATTCTCTCTTAGGACCTGAGCCCTAGGACCATGCCTCAGGACTACCGGCCTGATGACTCCTCACTGTCCCCTGTCTACCTGGCCGTGCTGCTGCTCCAGTTTCCTGCGGCTATGGAACCCTGACCTGTTCACCGGACGTGCTACCCTGTCCCAGACCTGCTGTTTTCGACTCTCTCTACTGCACCTGCTGTCTCTAACTCTGAATGATCGGCTATGAAAAGCCAACTGACATTTAATCCTGAGGTACTGACCTGTTGCACCCTCTACAACCACTGATTATTATTATTTGACCCTAATGGTCATCTATGAACGCTTGAACATCTTGGCCGTGTACTGTTATAATCTCCACCTGGCACAGCCAGAAGAGGACTGGCCACCCCTCAGAGTCTGGTTCCTCTCTTGGTTTCTACATCTGCATTGCTTGCTGTTTGGGGTTTTAGGCTGGGTTTCTGTATAGCTCTTTGTCGGCTGATGTAAAAAGGGCTTTATAAATACATTTAATTGAAATTTGATTGACTTACCAGGATTGTACCACTCTGGGTTCTCGGGAGTTTTTCCTATTTCAAAATGAACAAACAAACAGTTATTTTCAACTATGCGAATGCAAGATTGAATGTGTAAAGGTCACCAAACATTTCCCCAAACTCTGACTCCTAAATGAGGGTTTCTTGTAAAAATGGACAGAGGACTGTTTATGTTGGGCAACCGGTTCAACATGGGTCAAGCAGACACTACACAAGAGACACTTTTGAATTGAAACTAAGGAGGAGCTAGGACAGGTTTACAATCACGTGGCCAGTGTGTGTGTGTGTGTGTGAGTGGTTACCACGGGGGATCTGGCAGACCCACTCCAGCCTGACGTCACAGTGAGTGAGTGTGTGTGTGTGTGTGTGTGGTTACCACGGGGGATCTGGCAGACCCACTCCAGCCTGACGTCACAGTGAGTGAGTGTGTGTGTGTGTGTGTGGTTACCACGGGGGATCTGGCAGACCCACTCCAGCCTGACGTCACAGTGAGTGTGTGTGTGTGTGGTTACCACGGGGGATCTGGCAGACCCACTCCAGCCTGACGTCACAGTGAGTATGTGTGTGTGTGTGTGTGGTTACCACGGGGGATCTGGCAGACCCACTCCAGCCTGACGTCACAGTGTGTGAGTGTGTGTGTGTGTGTGGTTACCACGGGTGATCTGGCAGACCCACTCCAGCCTGACGTCACAGTGTGTGTGTGTGGTTACCACGGGGGATCTGGCAGACCCACTCCAGCCTGACATCACAGTGTGTGAGTGTGTGTGTGTGTGGTTACCACGGGTGATCTGGCAGACCCACTCCAGCCTGACGTCACAGTGTGTGAGTGTGTGTGTGTGTGGTTACCACGGGGGATCTGGCAGACCCACTCCAGCCTGACGTCACAGTGGAATGGGGTGGCGTAGAACGGCAGAGGAGGGAATTCGTGCATCAGGAAGAGAAAAAAACTCTTTAAGGTTCCTTTCAGTGTCTGGTTAAAGAGAGAGAAAGAGACATTTGTTTCAAGACGACAAACCATTTTAGCATTGCCAGCAGCATACCACTGTGCATACCACTGCTGGCTTGCTTCTGAAGCTAAGCAGGGTTGGTCCTGGTCAGTCCCTGGATGGGAGACCAGATGCTGCTGGAAGTGGTGTTGGGAGGGCCAATAGGAGGCACTCTTTCCTCTGGTCTAAAAAATATCCCAATGCCCCAGGGCAGTGATTGGGGACACTGCCCTGTGTAGGGTGCTGTCTTTCGGGAAGGGAAGTTAAACGGGTGTCCTGTCTCGCTGAGGTCATTAAAAAGATCCCATGACACTTATCGTAAGAGTAGGGGTGTTAACCCCGGTGTCCTGGCTAAATTCCCAATCTGGCCCTCAAACCATCACGGTCACCTAATAATCCCCAGTTTACGATTGGCTCATTCACCCCCTTCCTCTCCCCTGTAACTATTCCCCAGGTCGTAGACAGATATTCATCAGCCAACATGTTTCTGTACCCTGGGGCCAGTGGCTTTTATAGGTAGTAAAACTCCTGGCCCTGATGATAATGACAGTGAAATGGAGCATGTGATGAAGCTGACATGGACACAGAATGAGGGCGGGTATAAGTAGTGACAACTGTCACGACCGCCCACCAGCAGCTGCTCTGCAGTGTTGAGGCTGTATTCCAGTATCTGAACCAACCCACCTTAAAGGCTGTGCAGCCCCGGTTGTACTCGTCATCCTCGTGGAACTCTTGGGGGAAAATGGCCATGGACACCTTCGGATGAATCACGACATGTATATTATAATAATGGTTACTTATTATAGTATCTCTACGGGAGTTACACACTGAGGTACAATGTTTGTGTCCTCTACTCACAGGCCTGTTGTCGCTCCACTCCCAGGAACCAGCAGCTGGGTTTCTCCTGTTCAGCCCCACCCAGAAGAACCGGTCATCACTGGGACAGACAGGACACAAACACCGTTAACAAACATATCATTCTCACATCTTTTTTGGGGGGGGTTTATTATAATTTTTGTGTGCTCAAAAGGCAGTGTTTAAACAATGTTCCAGTGTCTTAAGTATATTGTTGCTAGTGATTTAACCTTCCCCCTGCAGAGCATTGCAGGACAGGGTGTGTCCTGGTATGAACCATACTTGTTACTTTTGACTGGAATCAGCTCACATTAGCATACAGACGATGATCCTGACTGAATTTGAAAACACAGATGTGTGTGGTAACTGTGTTGGGTGTTGGGGACAGTTACACAGTGGTGGGAACTAGAGCGGTGTGAAAGCTCTGACCTACGAGCGATATGGCAGTGTGGTGTGTACTGCATAAAGCTGGCATTAAGTTGCTGTTGTTGGAATGTGACTATAAACATACATTCACATTGTTTAGTTGAGGTGGCTAGGCCAGTCTGACTATTGTGATTGAGTTTGTGTTATCGCTGAGATGAAAAGAATGACGTGTGTGCGTGCATGTGAGTATATGCGCAAGTGGTAGGTGCAGCGTGTGTGTGTGTGTGCACGCAAGGGCCCCTACCTGATGGAGTCTCTCATAACATAGTGCAGGGCTTTCATCTCCTGTGGGTGGTTGAAGCTGGGCAGATGGGCCCCCAGGGCCTCACAGAACCTCTCTGCCTCCTCCCAGGACCGCTTACGACTCAGCCTCTCCTCATGGAACACCTGGCACAGCATTGCCATGGTTACCAATACTAACACACCAAGACCCTACGGTAATGTTGTTATAACACACTAACATACCGCAATCAGGTCACCATGAGACCTCAATGTGCAACGACACAGTAACTTAAACCAACACGGACACTAAGGCGCATCGAGTGGACACTGCTGAGTGAAGTAAACTGGATCTGCGTCAATTCATTTCAAGGACACACACAGGCCTACACATACCTTGTAGCAGTAGGAAATGCCAGGCCTGGATGTCCATCCATCGGGACAGGGGAGGTTAGGGTCAGGCTCAGGCTCTAGGGGCTGTGGAGCGGCGATGTCTCTCTTACAGATGGATCCAGCTTTAAACATAGTGCAGTTCTTTACCACCCATTTACCCAGAGGATTGGCTGTGGACATCACTGCACAGCCCCCTGCTAGGGCTGAAACACACACACACAGACACACACGTAAGTAACTCGCATACACACGTATGTAACACACACACCGACACACACGTAACTCATGCACACCAATCACTCGTTTCTCTCCACTTCTGACCACTGAAACCCCAACAAGATTAAACCCTCATCCAATTACAGAATACTTCTCAGTCGTGACTAACCTGGTTCAAACACGCCCCAGTTGGTGTATGTGACGTTGGTTTCCGAGCCATCCTGAGCGACCCACTGGTACTCCCCTGAAGTCTTTATGTCCTGGAGGCCCGTCCAGAAACACTGTCTCTTTACGTTGATCTCTTCTGCAAGGAGTCTATTGATGAAGGCCTGCTCAAACCTGTGGAGAACACATTGAGGAACGATTGAGCCGTGCGTCCTAAATGGCACCCTATTCCCTATATAGTGCACTACTTTAGACCTTGCAAGAGGGAACAAGACAATTAGTGAGACCGCACTGAATGTTGAGAGTCGATGTGGAATGCTGTTGGGTTTTGGCACCTTCTCTGAAATACAGCGTTGACTTTACAGTGACTGGACAATACAGAGCTAAAAGGAGGAATGAAAGAGAAAACGAGGAATGTCTGTACCTGTTGTTTATGGTGAGGTCACACCTGTCCCTGAACGACACTTCTTTAGAGTCCACTTTGTAGCACGAGTTCCCATGTCTCCTCCAGTCCTTCAGGAAGGGGAAGAGATGTAAACAAAACGAATAAATGAAATCAATCATCATTGAACTGTTACCCTACAGCTAGATGCCATTTGTTGTTTGTCCTCAGGAAGAAAAGAAAAAAAGAATAAATTAAACAAATGAAATCAATCAAAAGAGCTCGACAAGGTACAGCGTGTCCTGGGAAGAGGAGGTTGGGGCTGGGGAACAATTCTTACCCCTTCGGGAGGGCATCCTGTCGTAGAAGACTCATTCACCTCTCCTTTCTTCTGACACATGAAAGGCAGCTCCTGGGTACAGCTCCCAACCCTCCAGCCATGAGACTGGACAACAGAAAAAGGAGATAAAGGCATGGGTCTAGAGATACCGTACATAGACTTCCTTTAGGGGTTGTAAATGCCCAACATTTAAGGTCTGCTATGAGTACAATGTCATGTTGATGAAATGAAGTGAGCAATGGGACTTACTGCCTATTTCTTAGCAAATGGTTAGCCTGTCAAAGCATGTTATTGTTGAAACATATCCAGAAGTAAACAAGCAAGATCTGTTGTAGGCTAAACCATCTTGCATAATGATCACACACACACACACACACACACACACACACACACACACACACACACACACACACACACACACACACACACACACACCTCTCCAAAGTAGTAGACACAGTGAGAGTGTCCTGAGGGTTGGATAGGATGATTCCTGTCCCAGTAGGTGAAGGAGACAGGTGTCTCGTCAACCCAGCTAAGGATGGCTGGGTTCCCCGTCCCGTTCAGACCGATCCACACGCCCAACACATCTCGTGATTGGTTTCTCTGAGCGTGCGGTGTACCTGCATGGAACTGAGTGCTGATCATCTCCATGCTGTCCAGGCTGTGTAGACTGACCAGGCCTCCTCCGATGGTCTTACAGTAATTCTCGGCCTGAGCAAACATCTTCGGTTCATCCATCACCAGCTTGTAACAGAACATGTTCCAAGGGGCCCAGCCCTCGTCACATATGGTGGATTTATACACCAAAGGCTCTGCAGAGGAAAAACAAGATCAAGAAAAGATAGATGGAAATAATATTGTGTGAGTTAAAAGGCTAGGATGGCCTGACATGTAAATCACACATTTGAGCACTTGGAAGAGCACTCTAAAGATAAAAAAACAGAGGGAAAAATACAGTTGAATTGAGTTGCAAATCTAGGATGGCCTTCAAATGTAAAGTGCTTCAGCACCTTGGAAAAGTGCTACATAAATCCCTTTGGCAGAGGACAGAAATACAGTGTATCTAATTGGATGATAAAAGAGTAAGACCTTCCCTATTAATGTGATAAACTGGTTGACTCTCACCTGTTGCTACCGACTGGGTGACGTTGACGTTTTTCTTACAGATGTAGGGAAGTTTTTTATCGCAGATCTCACTCTCGTAGTAGTTTTTCGAATTCATGAATCCACAGTCTGACTCCCTAAGGATCGATGTGTGTGGCATCCCTACACACACACACACACACACACACACACACACACACACACACACACACAATCTTAGTTTAGCTTTCCTAATGAACCAGCAAATCAGTAGTTATTTCTGTTTGTTTATCAAAGTTAGCAGACTTGCTCATTGATACTGCTTTGTAGTAAACTCCTCGGTACTGAGGGTTGACAAAAACACTACCCAGAGAGGTCAAAGGGCTCTGAGGAAGGACAGTGACTGTCACGCCCTGATCTGTTTCATCTGTCTTTGTGCTTGTCTCCAGGTGTCGCCCATCTTCCCCGTTATCCCCTGTGTATTTATACCTGTGTTCTCGGTTGCCAGTTTTCTCCTGTCTTGTCTTAATTCCTGTTTTCTAGTTTTTCTAGTGACCCCTCTGCCTGACCTGACCCTGACTGCCGTCTTGTACCTTTACCCCACTATTCTGGATTACCAACCTCTGCCTGACCTGACCCTGCCTGCCGTCTTGTACCTTTACCCCACTATTCTGGATTACCAACCTCTGCCTGACCTGACCCTGCCTGCCGTCTTGTACCTTTACCCCACTATTCTGGATTACCAACCTCTGCCTGACCTGACCCTGACTGCCGTCTTGTACCTTTACCCCACTATTCTGGATTACCAACCTCTGCCTGACCTGACCCTGCCTGCAGTCTTGTACCTTTACCCCACTATTCTGGATTACCAACCTCTGCCTGACCTGACCCTGCCTGCAGTCTTGTACCTTTACCCCACTATTCTGAATTATCGACCTCTGCCTGACCTGACCCTGCCTGTCGTCCTGCACCTTTGCTCCTGTTGTTGTAATAAACATTGTTACTTCGAAACATGAAACGTGATAATGACGTCATCACCACTCTGACACAGCAGTCGCCCCAAATGGCAGCATATTCCCATATACAGTGCACTACTTTTGACTAGGCCACGTGCTAATGGTTATATACAGAGGCCCATTCAGGCAAGTTGACTTGTTGTTCAAGCTCGTTCACGACAGTCCTCAAGCACACACACTGCCTGTCCCTGTGCAGTGCTGCATCCAGTCACAATGACCCTGCCTGCCTGCTCACAACACAACGCTGGCCTCTGTGTTTCCCTGGTGGCATTGTGACACAGGCTGGAGAATGAGATGAGTGCCAGGCAGTAGGGTGGTATGATTGTGGCATACCTGTACCAACCAATGCGTGTACTATACAGTATATGTGCCACGGCTATATCGTTGTACTATAAATAGTTGTAACCTAGTTGTGACATTGCTATATATGTATATGTACCATAGTACCATATATGTACCATAGTTGTACCATGGTTATTACATAGTTGTACCACAGTTGTACAAAGTACCATGCTAACGTCCTCACCGTTGTCCCAGCGCACGTTGTTGAGGGGTGAGCCGTCTGACCACTGCCAGCCCTGAGACGAGTCCAGCTGGTGTAGGCCGATCCACATCCTGTCTGGCCTGCTGTTATGGGCCACGTCCACTTCAGTCCACACAGAACAGAGACGAGACAAGATTAGACAAGCTAATCTAGCTACAAAGTAAATGACGGAATCTTCATTTTTACTGACCTTGAGGGCATATATCATATCGGCAATTAGTCAATAAAAAAATAACTATGTTTTACCCCCTCTTAACAGTCAGGGAAAAAGGTTCCTTATATGTCTTCTAACCTGGGATAATAGTGTAATAATGATGGATGGTGATGGTTCTGAAAAATAACAGTTGTGCTTGCTGTGCAGTGTCTCTCTTCTAAAAGCTTCCTTGTATAAATCTCCCTCTCTGTAATCCAATGAGATCAAATAACATCTGCAAAGTGCACCATCCTGCAGTGCACACAGACTTCCCTTTACTGTGTGGTGAGGAACAGTCATAGAGAAAGAGCTGTGACTGCTCTCTTTCTCTGAGGGTGTGGGTGCGCGCGCCCGCTCAAGCCGCAGCTGCTGCCAAAACTGAAGCGATAGTATGAAAACTGACAATGACCCGTGATATGTATGTATTTTTGTTTCTAAACAATTGAGAGTGTAATTCCAGTGTGTCTAATCCTGAAAGTACAGGCACAAATACTACACTATAGACTCCTACACTACAATACTATTTTTGTGCCAAGTACTGTAGCCCCAATTACTTCCAAGTAAGTAGTATGTGCCAAGTAGTTGTAGTCCCAAGTACTGTAGCCCCAATTACTTCCAAGTAAGTAGTATGTGCCGAGTAGTTCCAAGTATTGCATCTTTGCAGTACATGATTCATATTACTCTTCCTGTAATTTGGGATGTTTGTTTTGTTTGAGGCCATAGACAGCCACTATAGTGGAAGGCAGTCTTACAGATGGGGAAGGCTTGGTCCTCTGAGCTGGAGACGCTGAGCAGGTCAGCTCCCTGGCTGCGACAAGAGTCCAGCGCTTCCTGCCATGTCACCGCGACCTGGGACACAAACTCATAACAGGGTCCCTCCTCAGGGCCATCGAACAGGGCCTTGCAGCCTTCCTCTGTGAGAGAGATCAGAGAGGGGTTTCAGAATTGAGGTAGTATGTGTGTGTCTGTATGTCGGGGGTTTTGTGCGTATCCAACAATACCGCTGAACACATTGTTTTGCTACAGCATTTCTCAACTAGCATCCAACAGACAAATGTATTGTTCCATATTTCAGGAAAACTTATCGTCAAACATATGCCAAATAAAAACAGTGTCTGAACTAGAGGTCGACAGATTATGATTTTTCAACGCCGATACCGATACAGATTATTGGAGGACCAAAAAAAGCCGGCACCGATTAATAGGCCGATTTTTAAAAAACTAATGTATTTGTAATAATGACAATTACAACAATACTGAATGAACACTTATTTTAACTTAATATAATACATCAATAAAATCAATTTAGCCTCAAATAAATAATGAAACATGTTCAATTTGGTTTAAATAATGCAAAAAACTAAGTGATGGAGAAGAAAGTAAAAGTGCAATATGTGCCATGTAAGAAAGCTAATGTTTAAGTTCCTTGCTCAGAACATGAGAACATATGAAAGCTGGTGGTTCCTTTTAACATGAGTCTTCAATATTCCCAGGTAAGAAGTTTTAGGTTGTAGTTATTATAGGACTATTTCTCTCTATACCATTTGTATTTCATATACCTTTGACTATTGGATGTTCTTATAGGCACTTTAGTATTGCCAGTGTAACAGTATAGCTTCTGTCCCTCTCCTCGCTCCTACCTGGGCTCGAACCAGGAACACATCGACAACAGCCACCCTCGAAGCAGATTTACCCATGCAGAGCAAGGGGAACAACCACTCCAAGTCTCAGAGCGAGTGATGCCTGAAAAGCTATTAGCGAGCACCCCGCTAACTAGCAAGCCATTTCACATTGGTTACACCAGCCTAATCTCGGGAGTTGATAGGCTTGAAGTCATAAACAGCTCAATGCTTGAAGCACAGTGAAGAGCTGCTGGCAAAACGCACTAATGTGCTGTTTGAATGAATGCTTACGAGTCTGCTGGTGCCTACCATCACTCAGTTAGACTGCTCTATCAAATCATAGACTTAATTATAACATAATAACACACAGAAATTTGAGCCTTAGGTCATTAATATGGTCGAAACCGGAAACTATCATCTCGAAAACAAGACGTTTATTCTTTCAGTGAAATTCCGTACTTTATCCATAAATCTAAATATTCCTGTGGCATCCATAAGTCTAAATATTCCTGTGGCATCCATAAGTCTAAATATTCCTGTTACATTGCACAACCTTCAATGTTATGTCATAATTACGTAAAATTCTGGCAAATTAGGCGGCCCAAACTGTTGCATATACACTGACTCTGCGTGCAATGAAAGCAATAGAAGTGACACAATTTCACCTGGTTAATATTGCCTGCTAACCTGGATTTCCTTTAGCTAAATATGCAGGTTTAAAAATATATACTTCTGTGTATTGATTTTAAGAAAGGCATTGATGTTTATGGTTAGGTACACCATAAGCAACGACTGTCCTTTGTCACGAATACGCACCGCATCGATTATATGCAACGCAGGACACGCTAGATAAACTAGTAATATCATCAACCATATGTAGTTAACTAGTGATTATGATTGATTGATTGTTATTTATAAGATAAGTTTAATGCTAGCTAGCAACTTATCTTGGCTTACTGCATTCGTGTAACAGGCAAGCTCCTCGTGGAGTGCAATGTAATCAGGTGGTTAGAGTGTTGGACTAGTTAACTGTAAGGTTGCAAGATTGAATCCCGGAGCTGACAAGGTAAAAATCTGTCGTTCTGCCCCTGAACAAGGCAGTTAACCCACCGTTCCTAGGCCGTCATTGAAAATAAGAATGTGTTCTTAACTGACTTGCGTAGTCAAATAAAGATTAAATAATGATGTAAAAAAATGTATATATATATAATCGGCCAAATCAGTGTCCAAAAATACCGATTTCCGATGGTTATGCAAACTTTAAATCGGCCCTAACTAATCGGCCATTCCGATTAATCGGTCGATCTCTAGTCTGAACTCCATACATGTATTTCTAAACTAAGTCAGAACCCCTACACAGCCTCACAGAGGATTGACATCATCAGACACTGAAAACAATGTAATCCGTTGTAAAAGACTTCATCCGGGAAAATATCACACCAAACATGCCAAAGTGAATGAGCTTTGTGGATTCAGAGCAGTCTCGTGTAGCCAGACTGAAACATTCAAAGACTGTGGAAGTAAGCAGTCTGGCTCGAGAGACTAGGTTCAGAGCAGAGTTGGGGTCAAGTTAATCTTAATTCCAGTCAATTCCGTAAAATGATTTGCACTCCTATGGCCAATTTCACATCCTTAATTAAACTGACGGGAACTGAAATAGAATCGAAACCAATCTTGATACAAAGCTCTTTCTACTCCCTTCTCTTAAAGGGAGACTAGTAGGGTACTTAAAAGAAAACTCCATCCAAAAACTATATTTTGGTATTTGTTTCATTAGTCCGTTGTTGATATAATCCCAAAATGTTTTGTGTGTCAGCAATCGGGCTGACTGAATTTGACTGCTGTCAGAAAGATACAACAGAATTTGATTGCTGTCAGAACGTTACAACTGAATTTGATTGCTGACATGCAAAACATTTTGGGATTATATCAACAACGGACTAATGAAATACCAAAATATATTTTATTTTAAGTACTCTACTAGTACTAGTTCCAGTAATCATTATATGTGAAGGGAAACGGTGCAAGAAGACTAGTAGTAGATTGATTCCAGAATCATGATTTGTGTCTATAAACGTACCATGTTTTAAACAATATCCCATCTTTTTGTCAGCGTCAAAGTCGGAGGTTGTGGAACACCAGTATAGTCCAGGTGATTGGTCGTCGGGGAGGCACTCGTGGTACCAGCTGCCGTTGTAGTGGAAGGGAAACTCACAGGGCTCCCCGGTTGACGTCCCATTGGTGGTGTGGACAACTTTGGGTAGAGGAGAAAAAAGAATTAGAATGAATCCCATGGCACCCATTTGAAATGAGTTTATTAGGAATATTTGGAGGCAGTATTCAATCTGGACATATCTAAAGATACGACCTCGCACAGTTTGACTGTCAACTCAACTGGATTTAGTATGTAGGACAGGTCTGTGTACAGGTCCTTAATGTAGGACCTGTACACAGAACACATTCATTGAATACAAAAGCTGCTGCTTTCAATGGAGGGCCAGAGTTTAGATCATGTTAAACTGTATCATTTAGCAGAAGGCTACTGGCAAACAACTGGCATACAGTGCCATAGATACGATTTCAAATGGAACAGGGTCAAGGGTATTTATTTAATGTGATGCGCAGGGGGCATCAATTGGGTATGGCACAGTATGGCAGTCACCATACCCTAGTTCAACACCAACAATTTAAAATAGGTGACTAAAATCATTCTAATGCAGATTAAAATGCAAATGCAGTTTAGCAATATTGGCGGGCTAGCATTAGAACTATGTGGACAGCTCTGAGGCAGGCTGTCTGTCGCTAGTAGAGAACATGTTTTAGGACGTGTCGGAGCGAGAGGAAAGGCTGTCTGTCGCTAGTAGAGAACATGTTTTAGGACGCGTCTGAGCGAGAGGAAAGGCTGTCTGTCGTTAGTAGAGAACATGTTTTAGGACGCCTCTGAGCGAGAGGAAAGACTGTCTGTCGCTAGTAGAGAACATGTTTTAGGACGCCTCTGAGCGAGAGGAAAGGCTGTCTGTCGCTAGTAGAGAACATGTTTTAGGACGCGTC
Organism: Oncorhynchus nerka; assembly: GCF_034236695.1. Taxonomy (NCBI): domain Eukaryota; kingdom Metazoa; phylum Chordata; class Actinopteri; order Salmoniformes; family Salmonidae; genus Oncorhynchus; species Oncorhynchus nerka. The sequence continues at coordinate 57,365,961 of NC_088400.1, read as the reverse complement.
GGAGCGAGAGGAAAGGCTGTCTGTCGCTAGTAGAGAACATGTTTTAGGACGCGTCGGAGCGAGAGGAAAGGCTGTCTGTCGCTAGTAGAGAACATGTTTTAGGACGCGTCGGAGCGAGAGGAAAGGCTGTCTGTCGCTAGTAGAGAACATGTTTTAGGACGCGTCGGAGCGAGAGGAAAGGCTGTCTGTCGCTAGTAGAGAACATGTTTTAGGACGCGTCGGAGCGAGAGGAAAGGCTGTCTGTCGCTAGTAGAGAACATGTTTTAGGACGCGTCGGAGCGAGAGGAAAGGCTGCAGTGAACAACGCAACCTTTCTCTCAAAACAGTGCAGAGGTGGAAAATGGCTGTAGATAGCTAGAAAACTGCCGTTTGACTTGAAAGGAAACAAGACTAGAGTTTTGTGTGTAGCAGCTAACCGCTGTATGACGTGTTTGTAGATTGTTAAGTCCCCTATCGACTGAGCCAAATGAAGCTACAGCAGCCAAGGTGATAAAGGCCGGAGTCAATTAAGCTGTTCTCCAAATTGTATTTTAGAGTTTTTAAAATTGTGTAGAAATGCAGCAAATGAGCTTCGACTTGATAAACAAAAATCCCTTTGCCCCTGTCACGTTACCATACCCTACGTTTAGTTAAAATGACAGGCCTTGCTGAGTCATATTAGCCGTGTTAACAAACACGGTTACAAGGAAGACTATGCTAATTCTGGTTGGAAAGACTCCCCTTCAATTCCAAACGGAACTAATAAAACATCTGACGGCCAAGCAGAGTACAGTGCACCTGAACATTAGCATACAACAGACCATGCTAAATCTACTGTCTCCAAGTAATACAGGATGTCGTTCATAAAGATATTAATGTAAAGGTACACTACCGTCCAAAAGTTTGGGGTCACTTAGAAATGTCCTTGTTTTTGAAAAAAATAAAAAATAAAATTGTCCATTAAAATAACATCAAATTGATCCGAAATACAGTGTAGACATAGTTAATGTTGTAAATGACTATTGGAGCTGGAAATGGCTGATTTTGAATGGTATATCTACAGAGTCCCATTATCAGCAACCATCACTCCTGGGTTACAATGGCACGTTGTGTTAGCTAATCCAAGTTTATTATTTTAAAAGCCTAATTGATCATTAGAAAACCACCTTTGCAGTTATGTTAGCGCAGCTGAAAACTGTTGTGCTAATTAAAGAAGCAATAGAACTGGCCTTCTTTGGACTAGTTGAGTATCTGGAGCATCAACATTTGTGGGTTCAATTACAGACTCAAAATGGCCAAAAATAAAAAACTTTCTTCTGAAACTCGTCAGTCTATTCTTGTTCTGAGAAATTAAGGTTATTCCATGCGAGAAACTGCCAAGAAACTGAAGATCTCGTACAATGCTGTGTACTACTCCCTTCGCAGAACAGCGCAAACTGGCTCTGACTAGAATAGAAAGAGGAGTGGGAGGCCCCAGTGCACAACTGAGCAAGAGGACAAGTACAAGGACGCCTCACAAGCCCTCAACTGGCAGCTTCATTGAACAGTACCCGCAAAACACCAGTCTCAACGTCAACAGTGAAGAGGCGACTCTGAGATGCTGGCCTTCTAGGCAGAGTTGCAAAGAAAAAGCCATATCTCAGACTGGCCAATAAAAATGAAAGATTAAGATGGGGAAAAGAACAGAGACACTGGACAGAGGAAGATTGGAAAGAAGTGTTATGGACAGACAAATCTAAGTTTGAGGTGTTCGGATCACAAAGAACATTTGTGAGATGCAGAAAGAAAATGAAAAGATGCTGGAGGAGTCCTTGCCCACATCTGTCAAGCATGGTGGAGGCAATGTGATGGTCTGGGGGTGCTTTGGTGGTGGTAAAGTGGGAGATTTGTACAGGTTTGCAATGCCATGCCATCCCCTGTGGACAGCGCTTAATTGGAGACAATTTCCTCCTACAGCAGGACAGTGACCCAAAGCACAGCTCTAAGCACAGCTGGTATTCTGTCTATAATGGAGTGGCCAGCACTGTCACTGGATCTCAACCCTATTGAGCTGTTGTGGGAGCAGCTTGACCGTATGGTATGTAAGAAGTGCCCATCAACGCAATCCAACTTGTGCAAGGTGCTTCAGGAAGCATGGGGTGAAATCTCTTCAGATTACCTCAACAAATTGACAACTAGAATGCCAAAGGTCTGCAAGACTGTAATTGCTGCAAACGGAGGATTCTTTGACAAAAGCAAAGTTTGACGGACACAATTATTATTTCAATTAAAAATCATTATTTAAAACCTTGTCAACATCTTGACTATATTTCCTATTCATTTTGCAACTCATTTCATGTATGTTTTCAAGGAAAATAAGGACATTTCGAAGTGACCTCAAACTTTTGAACGGTAGTGTATATCTAAGTTCAGCGCATTCTTGTCAAATGTGGCTAGAGGTTTTATACATGTAAATAAGCATAGATAGGCCTACATGAGATGGGCAAAACTATGTTTATTATATTCTATTATGCTCTATTCTATTCCATTAGGAGAATAAGCCGCTCAGAGGACAGAACACACTCAGAGGACAGAACACACTCAGAGGACAGAACACACTCAGAGGACAGAACACACTCAGAGGACAGAACACACTCAGAGGACAGAACACACTCAGAGGACAGAACACACTCACTGTGCATCGGCCGCTGGCAGATATTATCGGTCGACTCATCCCTCCTCCAGGCGTCTGAGGAGTCGCGCTTGGCACTGACCAGCCCTTCGGTCACCGTGAGGCCCATCTGGTACACCGTATAGATGGCCCCGTCCAGGCAGCGCCACAACAGCATGGTGTTCTCCATGGGGCTACAGCTGAACAGAGACAGGGCCTTGGTCTTCTCCTCCAGACCCAAGCACTGGGACGTGCCCACGTGGAAGAGACGGTGGCCGGACCCCCACTTCCACTGGGACCCCCTGGAAACGTCACACTCCCCCAGGGTCACGTTGAACCCGGACCCTCCAGACTTAGCCCCTGCTATCCCGGAAACTCCAGTCCCAGACGTGGACGTAGCTACCAGGCACTTCCCTGTGCTCACATGCTGTATGGTGAAGGTGTCGTTACCTGGAAATGATCATGAACATGAGTAAATATAGTGATATTATAGTCATAATAATGGTCGATATCTACAACGTCCCATCTAATTGTCAGCTTAGCTGCTGGTTATCTTTTCCTAAATACAGCTTGCCGTGGAGGCAGGGAACCAAGACTCAATTTCAAGGCAATCAACAAGTCAGATAAGCAAAGAAACATCATCTAAACATGCAAGGGCCTTGCTTTTCATGGTCTCCAACATTGATTGCTGATAATATTCTCAGTGTGCAGGCCAATTGCTTTTATCCTCCATCATGTGGCAGCCTTAAATCCATTAAACATTCTACCAACAATACAGAGTGGTTTTATCATTTCCTAATCTGGACTAAAGAATGTCATTGAATTAGAGGCCAATTGAATACAACTGGGTATGATGTTTCACTCTGAAACACTTTCGATGAGCTGAAAATAGCCTTTATTTTCAACAATTAGATACAGTATAAAGTGTGCCAATGTGAACGTGCATGTGTAACAAGGAAGACCATATAAGGAACTATTAAACAACATATAATGAAATGGTTTAATTCTCCATAATGTATTGACCTGATTCACTGAACAAACTAGGAAGAAAAACTCAACTGACAGTAGCTGTCGTAAATGTAGAACCATAAACGATATCATGTGTACTGTATAATTGTCACGCCCTGATCTGTTTCCCCTGTCTCTGTGATTGTCTCCACCCTCCTCCAGGTGTCACCTGTTTTCCCCCATTAGTCCACAGTGTATTTATCCCTGTGTTTCCGGTCTCTCTGTGCCAGTTCATCTTGCTTTGCCAAGTCAACCAGCGGTTTTTTTAGCTCCTATTTTTCCCAGTCCTCCTGGTTTTGACCCTTGCCTGTCCTGACCACTCTGTCTGTTCTGACCTCGAGCCTGCCTATTGCCTGGTACTGTTTGGACTCTGACCTGGTTTATGAACTCTCGCCTGTCCCTGACCTGCCTTTTGCCTACCTCTTTCGTTCTAATAAATTCGCCTTGTGCCTTTACAATAATAGGTTAGAAGCAAAACAGACATGCATCTCTGAGTTGAACATATTCAGCCTATGATGAGTATGAGATTAGCTATTTATAAACTGGTACTGCAACATTGTGTATGTCTAATAAGGTGGCCTATGCTCATTAGAGGCTTACTGGGAGAGAGTGAGAGAACTGTAACGTATGATCATGCAAACTGTTTTTACAGTTACACCAATAACGACCACATTCTGCAACATTTGGATCACTTCAACTGCGTGCAACCTTGCAGCAATGACTTTGCACCATTGTACCAAATACTCAATAGCAGTGTTGCCAACTAATTTTCAGGGTAAGTTGCTAGAGGCAGGTTGATGTCATTGCGTGATATCGTAAAACAGCATCAGTACGTGCCATACACAATAACGTTACTCAAATTGACTGGCCATCTCGTCAAAACATATGATTTGACATTTGTTCAGGTACAGACTCTCACTCTTTTCTGTACTTCTGGCTGTACAATTTTGATTGAGACATGTTGTAAGTTCTGTTCAAACATTCGTGACCAACTTTATTCATTGGGTTTTGCTCGTAGAACCCGTACCACTGCTGCTGCAGTCAGCCAACAATGATTTGCAATTTACTGAAATTGCTGCTGCCTGTGCACGAGCTGAGCGCCTGCTGCTGACGTCACTCACAACGCACTTTTGCAGCCAGGCACGTGTGTTGTGACTGAGTGTGTGACAGAGAAAATCATGTGTGTCATTTAGAGGGAAAATGCATGCATTTTAGCGTTTGAGTCACTTTTCAAAAGTTGCTAAAATTTCCAAATACATTTTTTAATGTAGCCACATTTGTTGCTAGGTGATGTTTGATAAAAAAGTTGCCAGGGTAGTCAACAAAATTGCTAAATCTAGCAACAAATTTGCTAAATTGGCATCACTGCTCAATAGGGCTGCACATGTTAAACGCCAGAGGAGTTTCAATAGGTCGTTATTTTAATTATGATGGATATACTTTATAAAATGGTCATTACGCATTTTGAAAGCAGATGCGAAATTGATTATACGGCAAGCGTACGTTACTTCCTGCTTTTTAAATTGAACAAAGGGGCTTGAAGTCCCATTATTGAACCTAAACCCCATTCAAAACAATAATGTGGAAACGCGATTATCTTTCAACGAGTTTAGCCAGGAACGGGGCGCGCATGCCTAGTGATGAAAATGGAAAGCACCCTACTTACCGGAATATGTAGTTGATGCGCAAGTTCCAAAACAAATCGTTTTATCACAAAAGAATAATAAAAAACATAGGTAAAACGTTGCTTGGAGTGTCATTTTATCTATGGTTATAATACCACGTCTTCTCTATTCGGATTCACACGTCTCCAGTAGCCAGCCTACAGTTTGCGCATACCCAATTCTGCGTTTTAAAGTAACCGAGCCTACTTTAAACTTGTTGACTGACAGTTGGTTGTGACTATCCTCAAATCCGCTTCCTAGGCTGTTACGGTGTTCTGCGTTTTTCCCCATGGAAGATTGCGAGCTTGTGATTCGCCAATATTCAACTACGCATAACAGGACCACTCCCAGTCTCGAACTGAAAATTACAACTGAATTGATGTTATTTTGCAATATAATACACAATTCATAGTACGTGTGTATTATGCTGAGTCAACGACAAAAGACACTGATAAACAAAGAAAAGTATGTTGATGCTGCGTCTCCGAAAGTAGTGCACTAAATAGGGAATAGGATGCCATTTGGAACCGAAAGAGAGAGCCACGAGTCCATCCTACTCACTTCTCCCTCATCCACATGATGTCACCCCTGCCCTAGTCCCTCACCACACAGCATCTCAATGCAAATAACTACTTTCAAAGCAAATATGGTAGAAATAAACAGGATAAAGACAATATTCGGATACCACCCCCACAGTGCAATGCAGATGACTCATTTCAAAGCCAACGTGGTATAGCAAGACACAGTTCAGATACAACTTGGGATACAGCTTCATTTTTATTTACACTGAAGGCACATAGCATGTGTTACGAACATTATCAATACAAAATAACAAAAGACAGTAAACATTTTCAAACATCCGTGTTATCCTCTTTCATGTATTTCTTTCCACACAACAGAAAAACCTACATCAACATATTTCATATCTAATAACTCTGTGTACCCAATATAGAACAACTACAACAGGTAACAGAGCAAAGACTGTACCTCATAATAAACAACCCACACATAAGTCTACTTAGAATACTGGATTCATTCTCAAAGAGCTACCATTTTATATAACCACACTTTGTTAACATCATTTTGGTTTCATCAATAAAAGTTTCTTTGCTCCTACATTTTGACAGACGTGTGGACCAAATGAACAAAATGGAAGTGAATGACAAATATTTTTCTCGTAACGATAAATAATAAAACATAAATAAATGCCTGCATTTTTCTCTTTACTTTTTCTTCCCTTCCTCTTATGAATATCATGTATGTACTTATAAGCCACTTAAGAAATACTGTGAGGGTGCGAGCGTGTGTTCTGTGTGTAGGAAAATACGCAACAGGAATGCACGTAAACTAACAAACAAAAAACTCTAAACTAAAACATCATCTTTCCGTATGGCATTAAATGGAGTTTTGTGCAATAAAGTTCTGACAAAGAAACACCGTACTTTAATGACACTTTTTGATTTCAAAAACACAACTTGAAATTGATTTGGGGTCTTATTTCTGTTCATAAATGTAAAAAAAAAATATATATATACATAGAAGATGACTTCAGAATGTATCGCAAATGTATGACTTTGTCTTTGCTGTAAAGAACAGCTGAATCGCGGCCATTGTTATCTTAAACAAGTATAAAATACTTTTGGGTCCTGTACACGGCATTACAGAAAACTAAAAACTGTACTCTCAAATACAGTGGGCACCAGCGTTAGTGGGAGCAGTTGGCATTGTACCATAATAACGAAACAGCAAAGAATATCTATCGACTTCCAAACGGATACATTAGAATGACAGCACCTTTCAAAGTTACTTGGGATAACGGCACTAATCCTTTGTAGACAAAACTTACTTCACATGAAGATGCACTCCCTCACTCTCAGCCACACGATTGGTTCCTAATTCATCAACTACTTGTATAAAGCACAGGAGGTTGGTGGCATCTGAATTGGGGAGAATGGGCTCCTTTGTAATGACCGGAGTTGAATGGTATCAAATACATCAAACGCGTGGTTTCCATGGTTTCCAGATGTCTGATGCCATTCCATTTGCTCATTTCCTGCCATTATTACGAGCAGTTCTCCCCTCAGCCGCCTCCTGTGGGATTCAAGTGGATAAAGCTAATTGGGCTCAGACATTATCCTCTACGTTCCCTTGCTGTGGTCCATTTCAGACTCCACAGAGACATACCAATGTTCACAGTCATACAGAGAGTTCGGCCCATTCCCATGCTTTACCCAACTTTCCAGAACGCCACCATTTTGCTGTCTTCCAATAAGTCCTATAGTGCATCTGAAAAAGGCACCATATTCCCTATAGATTGCACTACTTTTGACCAAAGCCGTGCACCTATATAGGGGAACGAGGGCCATTTCGGACACAGCCCTATTCTCCAGAGTGAGCTTCCAGATCTGCGATGAGAACGTTTCCATCGGAGTCTGTGGCCTGGGAACTAGTATGTCTGTAGTACGCGTTTCCCAGGGACGGCAGTCTGCGGAAGCGCGTCACGTTCCTCTTGTAGACGAACCAGAGCGCCGCCACCAGCACGGCGAAGATCAGCATGGCCACCAGGACTGCGGCTGGGACGATACCGTGGTGCAACCCTGGAAGAGACACAGAGGGGTGAGTTTACTGGACATTGAAGGCTCTGTTAGTCATGGTAGGGGCTGCTCCCAAGATACCTTGAGATGCCAAATTATTAGAATGCAAATGAGAAAAACAGCATAACTGTTAATAGCCTCAATTGAATACCTACCATTTAGTGGCGCCACTTCTACCTCCGGGATCATATCTGCAAAGAAGGCGATCTGTTTAACTTGACTGATCTATAGAATACATACATTTACACTGTACAAACGCGTAACACAAAGCTTTGTCATAATGGCAGTTGGAGGCTAGTGAGAGGCTTCACTTACACAGGTAGCCCAATTCTGATATTTATTTAAAATATTGGCAAAAAGATCTGATTTGATTGGTCAAAAGACCAATTATTGGACAACAATATGATTTGATTGGTCAAAAGACAAACCAGTGGCAAAAGATCAGACTTGGGCTGCCTGTGTAAATGCAGCCAAAATGTCTCTACTCCACCTGAGTTAGTTTTGCAGACAAAGCCCAGTCTGTCAGTGCACTGAGAGAGGAGCCACATCCCATCAGACACCCTGGTGGACACACAGGTGTCTGCTGTCAGCAGGCTGGGGTCTGGGGCCCTGAAGTTCCAGTTGGAGTAGTCCACAGGAGAACCATCGAGCCATGCCATGGAGCCCGCTAAATCGGACCGGACAAACATAAAATGTTTAATAAAGAAGTTGTGAATTGGTTCATTCGACCCCTCTCCTTCCACCCTACAACTCTGCCCCAGGTCATTGCTGTTTTCTTCCCCCAGTGCTTCTATCAACTCACCAGCTAAAACACTAAGTCAATAAATAGTATCAAAATACTACTTGAAAAATGTTGAAATTCATTATGTTACTAACCCTATTAAGCTGTGTCTTATCCCAGTTCTGTCCGAAGCACTTACATTGCCTGTCTTTTGCCAGCTGTTAGTTTATATTGCACGCCAAAACCAGCAAGCTGCTTATTTTGAAGAGAGGAAACTTGGGGAAGCATGTGCTTACTGTCAGTGTTGAAGAACATCCCCAGCCAGACGGCTTGATGTGGGAAGCCGTACGACCACAGCTGCTCCAGGACAAACCTGTTTTCCGTCTCTGTCTGTATGGTCAGGACCTCTGACGTGTTCGCTGGAAGAGGGAAAAACCCACCAAACCTTCATTATTACATGTGTATTACTGAGCATGAAGAAGGCAATTCTCTGTGAATGTTTTGCCCCCTCAGATCTATAGCTACAGTACAGTATTAGCCACTGGAATGGAGCTAATACATGGATCCTATAGGGGGAGCTCTCACCCAACATTACATTTTGCACAATCACAACAGGGAGTCATCACAAGGGAATTCCCATTGAGAAAGATCCATTAAATCCTTGATCCATCCTAGCATGAGACCTAATTGGCTCCATGGTGTACTGGACACTTACCACACTAGGATGAAGTTGCTGAACTAAGGACAGTTTTGCAATTTCCCCTTATGTGCTACGGTTAGAATTTGGGCAGGGGAACCTGATCCTAAATCTGTGCTTGAGGGCAACATCTGTTGCTGTACCTTTGTGTTTGCAGTGCTCTCCGGCCTCCTCCAGGGTCAGTCTCTGGACCACGGGCTCAAAGCTGTAGCAGCTGGCGCCAAACCTCACCCACGTCGATGGACACACAACCTCGTAGGTGGTGAACGCATTACTCTCTATGGGATTTTTTTTTTTTTTAGAAAAGCAGCATTGTGCATTTGAAACTCTTGAGGACGGACTAACAGCACAGGAAGCTTTAGTAGCCACTGTTTTATAATGTGCTAGGAACCCAGGCTATACTCACTAGGTGGTGGGACATGGCACAGGGCTCCCTGGAGCGGCATCTCACAGTCGGCCCTCCTCCAGCCCCCGGTGACGTCCATGTACACACAGTCCCCCAGGATGAAATCATCATCATCGGCCGCAACCCAGTGGGTGAAGACCGTGTCACTGCCGTCAGACCACTGGTAGTTGATCCCATCCTGTAGGGACGTACCGTCACAGGCAGGGAGGAGGTGACACACACTCTCAGGGTGAGCCTACGTTGCTAAGGGAGATGACGGGGTTGTAGGTCATGTCATGCAACGGAGCAGAAAGAGTAGAGGGAAGCAGGTTCGGCTTGGGGGTGTTTATAGTGTGGTGTTTATAGACCAATGTGTCTGGCATTGTGTAGAGCGCTGTGAATCAATTCTCTCCTTTCCTGTCCTCATTCCATATTTCACGAGCAAGACATTCCTTGTGTCTATGGGATCCTTGGATCCACATGTTGTGAGTGGCTTAGAATTCCTCCCAGCCGGGTTTGGTGGTTGAGGAAAACTACGCCCATACCGTGTGAGTGAAGCACAAAAATGCGCCCCAAATGGCACCCCGTTCCCTACATAGTGCACTACATTTGACCAGAGCCCTATCGGTCCTGGACAAAAGTAGTGCACTATAAAGTGAATAGGGTGTCATTTGGGACGCAAAATAGTTATGCATGGGCTGTGGGCCAGGAGGAAAGCTCTGGGGAGCACACTGGACAACTGCAGTGATGGGATAAGTTACCGTTTGATAAATACCTCTGTTTGTCACAGGATATTAGCTGTAAGACATATATTGGTATATAAACACCAAATATACAGCGCGTTCAGAAAGTATTCAGATCCCTTGACTTTGTTAAGGCCTTATTCTAAAATGGATTAAATTGTTTTTTTCCCCCTCATCAATCTACACACAATAAAAAATGGAAATATCACATTTACATAAGCATTCAGACCCTTTCCTCAGTACTTTGATGAAGCACCTTTGGCAGCGATTACAGCCTTGAGTTTTCTTGGGTATGACATTACAAGCTTGGCACACCTGTATTCGGGGAGTTTCCCCCATTCTCTTCTGCAGATCCTCTCAAGCTCTATCAGGTTGGCTGCACAGGTATTTTCAGCTCTTTCCAGAGATGTTTGATCGGGTCCGGGCTCTGGCTGGGCCAGGACATTCAGAGACTTGTCCCGAAGCCTGTCTTGGCTGTGCGCTTAGGGTCGTTGTCCTATTGGAAGGTGAACGTTCGCCCCACTATGAAGTCCTGAGCGCTCTGGAGCAGGTTTTCATTCAGGATCTCTCTGTACTTTGCTCCGTTTATTTTTCCCTCGATCCTGACTAGTCTCCCAGTCCCTGCCGCTGAAAAACATCCTCACAGCATGATGCTGCCACCACCATGCTTCATTCAGGTTTTCATTCAGGTTAAAGAGTTCAATCTTGATTTCATCAGACCAGAGAATCTTGTTTCTCATGATCTGAGAGTCCTTTAGGTGCCTTTTGGCAAACTCCAAGTGGGCTTTCATGTGCCTTTTACTAAGGAATGGCTTCCATCTGGCCACTCTACCATAAATGCCTGATTGGTGCAGTACAGAAGAGATGGTTATCCTTCCGGAAGGTTCTCCCATCTCCACAGAGGAACTCTGGAACTCTGTCAGAGTGACCATCGGGTTATTGGTCACCTCCCTGACCAAGGCCCTTCTCCCCCAATTGCTCAGTTTGGCCAGGCAAGCTGTAGGAAGAGTCTTGGTGGTTCCAAACTTCTTCCATTTAAGAATGATGAAGGCCACTGTGTTCTTGGGGACCTTCAATTCTGCAGACATTTTTTGGTACCCTTCCTCAGATCTGTCCCTCGACACAATCCTCTCGGAGCTCTACGGACAATTCCTTCAACCTCATGGCTTGATTTGTGCTCTGACATTCCCTGTCAACTGCGGGACCTTATATAGACAGGTATGTGCCTTTCCAAATCATGTCCAATGAATTGAATGTACCACAGGTGGACTCCAATCAAGTTGTAGAAACATCTCGAGGATGATCAATGGTAACTAGATACACCTGAGCTCAATTTCGAGTCTCATAGCAAAGGGTCTGAATACTTATGTAAATAAAGTATTTCTGTTTTTTATTTTTAAGAAATGTGCAAAAAATAAAAAATAAACAGTTTTCGCTTTGTCATTATGGGGGTATTGTGTGTAGATTGATGAGGAACAATAATTTAATCCATTTTAGAATAAGGCCGTAACATAACAAAATGTGGGAAAGGGGGAGGGGTCTGAATACTTTCCGAATGCACTGTATTCACATAAGAGTTGTAGAAATGTGAATGCGTGTATGTGAATAGAAAGTGCCCAAATGGGACATAGGTAGGCCCACTTTTGATTGGAGGAGATCAGATACATTTGGTGATGATATGGTGCAAGCATGCTGTGAATAGTCACAGAGATGAAATTCCCATGCTTTGAAAGAATGACATGGACTGGAGAGGGAGAGAGAGCGACAACATCCGAGTAAACAGACTGTCAGGCATTTCTGTATTTACAGCATTACTTCATTGCGGCCATGCTGTTTATAGAAGACCTCTAGCTAGTGCTCTTAGCTGTTTCCTTGCCGTGACGCAAATCTACTGCACACACACCTAACATCATCAAAGGTCAATTCATGCCACAGACCAACTTCGACGTGCTTGTTAACGAGCATTATCTACACGCACAAACGCTCACACGCAGACACACACACAGACAGACAGACAGACAGACACACACACACACAGCACAGGCAGGTAGCAGTACTTAGCAATATAGTATAATACATACGTCTTGACTATACAGTCCAATCCAGTGGGGGAATGCCAATCTATTGACAAGGACAGTAAGGAAAGCCTGGTGGAAGGGGTCGGTAACGCTCACCAGCTCAGACTCAGACTCTAAGCACATATTCAGCGCCTCGTACCAGCTCATGTTGCCACGGGCAACCCTGTATCTGTGGTTCTTGTACTCAATATTGTCAGGGAGAGGGTGAAGGTAGGAGTGGGATGGGGGTTTAGTTGTGTCTGTTGCAGGGAAAGAGAGAGGGAGAGGAAAAGATCAGAGAGATTGTTTCAGGGAGAAGCAAAGGCATGGATTCGACCCAAAATCAACAGAAACACTCATTTCATTGTTCAACAATTCCTGAAGGGGATTTCTCTCAGTGAGCAGACTCAACGGGGTGACATTTTGAGGGCACAAAATAGGAAGCTATAACCAAAAACAACAGTTTCATTAATGAGGTAATACAGACCTGATTGGTTATATATCTCAGTCCTGGGCTCTGAAAATAGGCCCCAATGTGTCTGAATGAGGGGTGAGCGAGTGCCACAGAATGCATGAAGACAGAGGGGAGTCCTACCTTGGGGTCTCTGACAGACAAAGCCGTATCCACTTTCTGTGCACTTCTCGTCGAACCACTTCCCTGTCAGGTGGAAGTTGTGGTTGTTGGAGAGCACCGTGCACAGAGGATCGTCCCCGCCCAGGGGCCCGCTCAGCCAATCATCCTGCAGAGGAGGGGCGCCCACACACACACACACACACACACACACACACACACACACAGAAAGGTACACAGACACACACACAAACAACCCCCCCCCCTAATCAACACACTATACAGAGAACATCACCAAAGCACAAAGACAATATCTGATGTTTCATTTAACCTTACCGTCAGAGGGCTCTTGGGTTCTACAGGGGACCAGTTGGTGTAGCTGACAGGTTTCCCATTGGTCCATTTCATGGTGTCCTCATCCCGTAGACCAATCCAAACGCCCACTGTACTGCCCTGGAGCAGCATGGTGATGTACGCTTGCTCGATCTCGTCTTGGATGGCGACCAGCGTGCCTTGGAAAGAGGAGCAGATAGACTGGGCGTCTCTCCAGCTCTTCCCCTCCTCAGAACTGTTGGGGAGGTGCAGCAGGAGACACTACCAGAAGACACACAAAACAAAGGCCGGAAATCTGGCAAGGTTTTGGTATAGTTCCACCAACTAGATTTTCCTTGTACGGTGTGAAAGAAAAATGACGTATTTAACTGATCTATTTGATATTAGTGGTTAACAATTAATATTTAACTAATAGTAGGACATTTCTGTCCTACTAGTGTCTGTGTTTTCATGGGCTCCACTCTAGTTCCCTGCAGCTAATCTGGGCGTATTGTCACTGGAGATGGCTTGAGCTGACAAATGAGTTAATAGACAAGAATGTGTTTTACTAGAGAACGCTTAGGAGTAGAACAATCCCTCATTGTCTCGAAATCACCCTTGCATCTGGGAAACTAAGCCAGGGTGGGGTTAAGACAACAACCCACATGCAGATAACGACAGGATGAACCCAGAGTGGCTTATGATGCTCCTTGGTCTGCATGGGGGGGTGTTGAACCAACCATGACTGAGCATTGTTAGTATATATAGTACTCTGCATTTGTGTAAAGGTTAGGTTACTCGGTCCAACACTCAAGGGTGTGGGGTCGAGCAGCCTCAATATTGCAATAATGAATCAATATTAAATAAAGTTTATTGTTTGAAAAAAAGTCTCTCTCAGTACTGAATGTCCACGACAACGGTCAGATGGCCAAGAGAAACTCAAATCAAATCAAATGTTATTGGTCACATGCCTAGACTTACCCAGACTTACCTACGAGACCATTCCCAACAATTCAGAGTAAGAAAGTATAGACAAATATCTGCTAAATAAAAAAGGAAATAGTAACACAATAAAAACACGGGAGATGAGGTGAACCTTGTGTCCGAAGTAGAGCCATCTCTCTGGACAGCCTCCGATGTAGTGAGGCTCTCTGGGAATCTCCACCACGGACACGGTCCGGCGCTTACATACGTGAGCATGGAGACCGCCACACTCACCCGCCGACCACTGACCTGTTGGTCGCAACATGTCAAAGAGAAGTCAGTCATGGTGTTTTGTGTGTGTGTGTGTGCGTGTGATCTCACCTGAGATAGAGGACATGGTCACACACTGTTTCTGTTTCACTGGGGCATCATGGGAGCTTCCTTCTGCCCAATTCTGATAATCCACAGCGGACTTATCACTCCAACTGCGCACACACACACACACACACACACACACACACACACACACACACACACACACACACACACACACACACACACACACACACACACACACACACACACACACACACACACACACACACACACACACACATACACACACACACTCCTATTACACCCCCCACACTAAAGAAACAGCCAAATCCATTGAGTGTGAGGTAAAATACAGCATTGAATAAACTACAAAAAGACTCTTACCTGAACTCTTCCCTCACGAGGTCTGTGGACAGCCCTATCCACCAGTCAGTCGACCCCAGAGAGAGCTGAGAGAACCAAGAGAAGAAAAGGAATGCTTATCTCACTCATTCAAGGCCTATTACCGTCCTCCTGCATTCTGCCCTCGCTCCAGTGAAGGGTCAGCCATTCAGCCTCTTTCACGCCATGAGAGCCCATTCAACCCCTCTCCTCAGCCTTGGCCTCATTCAGCCCCTCTCCTCAGCCATGGCCTCATTCAGCCCCTCCCTTTGGCCTTGGCCCCAGCCTCTACTGTTTTATCCACAGCTCTGTCCTTTTTATAGCCTTCAAAAGCCTCTCCACCAGAGGGCCCTTCAGTTTGATCCAAGACGCTGAGCTGTAGTCAAACAAGGCCCTTTATTTTATTCCGAATGTGCGAATGTGTCGGCGTGTGTGTAAGAAAGAGAGTGTGTGAGGGCACTTGTGTGTGACCTGTGAATGTACAGGCGCGCGTGGGATTGAGGGCGCTCGCGTGTGAATGTCTCGGCTGGCGTGTGTGAACTCGTGTCGGCTTGTGTGTTTGTGTGTGTGTGTGTGTGTGTACAGACCTTCCCCATGCGCTCTCTGATGAATCGGAGCTCCTCTTTAGAGTGGACAGACAGCAAGTGGGCGCCCATCATCATACAGGCCAGGTTACCACCCTCCCAGGGGAAAGGATGCTTGGCCAGCAGATACTCTGCTCCTCTGTAGAACACCCAGGGCTCATTCTCTACAGGACGGAGGAAGGTTACACAGCCCACAATCACACAGTCCCTCTTAGAGTTACAACTGCAATTGATATCACAAATAAGCATGTAAAAGAATGCATAATAACTCAATATAATACATCAAAAATGTCAAATATAACAAAATACATCAAAACGAATGCATTTACTTACGGTCGCTATACCAGTAGGGTTTGTTCAGCTCCATACCTATCGAGACAAATAAGACAGACATTCTTATTGATAAACCTTTCAAATCAATAAGGATACATCAACAAGCAACTTTGAGATTTCAAACGTTCCATACATGATAAAGGCAGCCCCCCGCACCTCTCTGATTCAGAGGGGTGAAATGCGGAAGACACATTTCAGTTGGATGCGTTCAGACCAGGTATCCCCTTTTCCCTTTACTGTGTATATAGTGCCATTGATGTTAGAAGAGCTGAGTCCCCCCCCCCCTTACTATCCCTTACAGAAAAACCACATGAATTCACATGAAATGTACATGTTGTCACGGTAACTTCACACGTGATCACATGAAAACATGTGCTTTTGGAACAGGTCGCGGGTTCACGTGAAATTCATGTGTTCTTTTCTGTAAGAGATGTACTGTAGGCAGAAAGGCTTTAAATCAATCCAACCCATTAGTTATTATAACAGTGATTACCTCTGCGAACCTTGCAGATCCACTCGTGCTTGGTGTCGCAGGGCTGTGGCAGGAGGGCGTTGGTCAGGTCGCTGTACACGGCACAGCTATGTCGGTCATCCTCCTCGTTCTTATCCTCTACGAAGGAGGACACCACGGGGGTGCCGTCAGACCACTGCCAAGCTCCTGCTGACTGGGGGTCTCTCTTATTCAGGCCCACCCAGAACCAACGACCCTCTGTTCTGAAAAAGAGGAAGAGTAGAGAGAGAGAGAGACAGAGAGAGAGAGACAGAGACACAGAGAGAGAGACAGACAGATAGACACAGAGAGAGACAGAGAGACAGCGAGAGAGAGACAGAGAGAGAGACACAGAGAGACAGACACACAGAGAGAGAGAGAGAGAGAGACAGAGAGAGAGAGGCACAGAGACACAGAGAGACAGACACACACACAGAGAGAGAGAGAGAGAGAGACAGAGAGACACAGAGAGACAGACACACAGAGAGAGAGAGAGAGAGAGAGAGAGAAGAGGTACAGGTATTTTAGAAAAGGTACGGGTATTTCCTGAAGAAAATGTGTGTGCTTGATTCCCTGGGACAACACAGTATTATAGAAAGGGAAAAACAGAGGTGTAGGCTATAAAGCACACTAACTAACCCATCAAACATGGAGTAGAGGAGTCCTTTGACGAAGACCTGCTCCTTGTAGTGGTGGAAGCTGGCCAGCTGAGCTCCTAGAGCCTGGCAGAAGAAGTCAGCGTCTTCCCACGACCGCTTCATCAGCACCTTCTCGCTGTGGAACGCCTAAGGACCACAGTCAACAATGACACTACGTCGCCTTGACTACAGCATCTCCTTTTCTGCATTGGTTTTCAAGTGACAGCTAATGGGGCAACCTCTATAATTTGGAGAACTCCAGTGATCATGTCCTACTCTCTCAGAGTGGTAGCATAAGCATTGCTTTTCACAACAAGTTAATAACTGAGGAAGACACGAGAAATACAGGAAAAGAGATAGGGGAGAAGAGAAGGAAAGGCAGATGACCTTGTAACAGTGAAGCAGGCCGGAGTGTGATTCCCAGCCTGGAGGACAGGGGGCGTAAGCGTCAATATGGACTGTAGGGAACAGGACCTCCTGGTAACCACTGATGCTCTGTTTACACACTGACAAGGCCTTCTGGGATTTGCAGTCCTTCACTTCCCAGTGACCCAAGGCCTGTCCGCCTGTCATAGCCACACAGCCACCTGCACTGACTAGAGAGGAGAGGAGAGAGAGAGAGAGAGAGAGAGAGAGAGAGAGAGAGAGAGAGAGAGAGAGAGAGAGAAAGAAAGAAAGAAAGAAAGAAAGAAAGAAAGAAAGAAAGAAAGAAAGAAAGAAAGAAAGAAAGAAAGAAAGAAAGAAAGAAAGAAAGAAAGAAAAAGAGAGAGGGAGAGACAAAGAAAGAAAAAAAGAAAGAGACAAACAAACAAACAAACCAAGAAAGAAAGAAAGAAAGAAAGAAAGAAAGAAAGAAAGACTGAGCTGTGAGAAACAGATCCACAACGCCAAGCTAAGCAGGCATTGGTGAGAGTGTTAGCACCACGGTATTTTATTAACTAAATGATGGGAATTCTACTTCAAAGTCCTCCTGCCACTTCACCATAGCAACAGCATGATTAACGATGCTCTCGCACTGACTGAAGGAAGCTGAGATTGTGAAACCTAAATTACACTTCAACTCATTAATCATAGGCAGCATCCCAAATGGTACTCTATTCGGCTATTCCATTCACAGTGCACTACTAAAGTAGAGCACTACATAGGGAATAAGTTGCCATTTGGGACTAAGCCACAGTGTGAAGTGAAGTGAAGGGGGGGCGAATGAAGGACAGTAGACAGCCGACACATCCACCTGGGGCTAAACTAACCCACAGCTATGGCTGTCTTTCTGTTCTGTCTGTTCTGTCTCAGCCCTATTGCTGTCTAAGTGGAGCTGGTCTGTGTGATGGAGACCACATGCCAGTGGGGAAGAGAGGGAAGACTGTTGACAGTGGAGTGGTCTGGGAGAGCAGAGGTGAATGGAGGAAACACTCAGTCCACTACGACAAAACAGTGGTCTTTACACAGGAGACTATTGTTTATTGACACAGGGTAAGTTGAAGTTTGTCCCTATCCACTGATCCAGGGTCAGATTGGTTTCCTTACCCTACTGATTAGAGAGCCGTTAGAGCCGTTAGTATACATTGCTGGGTAATCTGACCCTGGATCTGTGGCTAAGGGGCAACTTCTACCTGGAACATAGAGTATAGGACGCTACAGCCCACCCCACCACGTCTCCCTTCCCTACCTGGCTGATGCCTGTTCCAGTTTGTATAGAGCAGGGGTAGGGTGGATCCGTTGTGTCCCCCCAGCCAGCTGTACTCTCCTTGGTTACCCTGGTCCTGTAGGGCCGTCCAGTAAAAGACGCTACCGTTGGCCCCCATCTCACTCACCAGGCTGTTCAGAAAGGCCTGCTCAAACCTGCCATGGAGAGAAATCAACAATCATTCATAAGAATGTATTCTTGTCACTATGAAATATGGGAGTTCCCATTTAAGGTGTGCAAGAAATGGTTAAGATGAGAAGTCCAAGTCAGAAATCAGACCTGTTTTCCACTGTGACCAGAGGAGCCTTGCAGTAGTAACCCTTGACAGCGTCTTCATAGCTCTGCTCGTGGCTCGTCACCATGTAGCAAGAGCGGCCCTTCCGCTTCCAGTCCTGTGGGGAAGAGATACAGATGTATCTGTATTTAACCTCGAATACACTACAAGTTCGCATTTCCTGCCGTGCAGGTACATGCGAGGGAACCAACGAGTGATTGAATGAAGATCCTACGTCTGTATCTCAGTTTGATTAAATGAACAAAAAAACAAATGCAAAAACATTATATGCGTGAATGTTTCTACCGCAGACACCATCCAGGAGTGAGAGCAGCCAAGACAAGGCGCTGAATATACTGGAGGAGATCGACTAGAGGTGGGAGCCAGACTCACACATTACTCCATGTCTATACACACAGACACCTGAAAGGAGTCTGGGCCGGTGGACAAGAATAGCAACAAGCTCAGGAGAGCCGGGCCAAGCTGACTGGATTGGGTTACACTCCAAACATTCTGGCAGTAAGAGCCTGCATAGTTTGGAATTAGCAGTAGACGACAGTGGCTAATACAAGCAAACACACGTGGAGGATTGGGGTTAGGGGAACGGAGGGTGGGGGGGGGGTCTAGGGGGTTAGGGCTATGACTGGGCCCATCTGTTAGGACTGGAGGGGGCTTGGGGAGGGGGCTTTGGGAAGTGTCTTAGGGACAGGAAGTAGTAGTGTTTTGACAAGTGTCCTACATTTCACTCCCACCTCCCCATACACACTTGATGACCAATCGCAGCCAACACTTGCCGACACGTCTACACGTCTACAAGGAATGAACACCAGTTCCTCCGCAATGAAGGAGATTCTCTCTTTAGGTTGTCAAATCCCTTTTCAACTGAGGCCGTTCGTTGTCAATGAACACAGCTCGGGTGATTGTGTGAATTTCACAACGTGGCCTGAATATAATCAAATACAGTCTCTGAAAACAGTCTTTATTCTGTGATGTCCCGTATTTTGAGTGCCTATTGATACTACACCTCCAGGGCGATTTCCTGTCCGTTTTAGGACATGGTGAGCAGGGAAACAGCCCTTATGAGTCAATCTGCTTATGTCCTCGTAAACAGAGGTCACAACACCACATGACAGTCAGACAATACGTCATCTAGCTGTTGAATCAGCTCATTGTACTGAATGCAGAGCAGACTCGCCCTAAGCAGGGATCTGAAGCCAACCAGGCACTTTCGCTGTAATGCTAATGCATGTCTGGATATGTGGAACGCCACTATTCTGACCACACAGCATTCCACGGATCCTCTGTCTGACAAAGGACGTAAGGAATCAACCATGCATGGTGCCATGAAGTTCTTCTGGAAACAGTTGGGTTAAGATTGATAAGAAAGCTATGTTGAATTTCAATTTCACCTTCCATGGATATGGCAGATATGCATTCTTCTGCTCAGGGCTAGGACATATGCAGCGCTGATATCTTGTAGGGTTTCTTATCAGATCATCTATGTGTGTGTGTGTGTGTGTGCCTACCTCAGGACAGCCCTCGTCCCATGCTTCAGTGGGGAGTAGGGACAGAAGTCCTGCTCTCCTACACACTGCAGGGAGCTTCTCATCGCATGGTGCCAACAGCCAGTTCCCCTCCTAGGACAAACACACACACATATTTGAGTAATTTACCATATTCAGTCAAATAAAGATGACGAACCAACAGCAAACTGTAGTCATCCGTGAAAAGGATTCAGTTGACTGTACCGTCAGGTCAGTCTTGGCACAGAGCTGACTGTTGCTGTGGGTAGGATGGTGCATGTGCCAGAGAGTGAGGTCGACTGGGGAGCCGTCTGACCACTCCACAGCTGAGGACGATAGCTTCTTTATCAGGCCGATCCACACTTCTGAGCCAGACACTGAGACTACAGTACACACATATATGTAAATGTACACACATATACACACACACACACACACACACACACACACACACACACACACACACACAACATACTTAGTTGATTTGTCAACGTGAAAAAACAACTACCTAAAAGACAATACCCTTCCATGATCCTTTATGATGTCCACACTATCCCAGAACAGGGAACACACTATACACCGTCCCATGATCCTTTATGATGTCCACACTATCCTAGAACAGGGAACACACTATACACCGTCCCATGATCCTTTATGATGTCCACAATATCCCAGAACAGGGAACACACTATACACCGTCCCATGATCCTTTATGATGTCCACACTATCCTAGAACAGGGAACACACTATACACCGTCCCATGATCCTTTATGATGTCCACACTATCCCAGAACAGAGAACACACTATACACCGTCCCATGATCCTTTATGATGTCCACACTATCCCAGAACAGAGAACACACTATACACCGTCCCATGATCCTTTATGATGTCCACACTATCCCAGAACAGAGAACACACTATACACCGTCCCATGATCCTTTATGATGTCCACACTATCCCAGAACAGGGAACACACTATACACCGTCCCATGATCCTTTATGATGTCCACACTATCCCAGAACAGGGAACACACTATACACCGTCCCATGATCCTTTATGATGTCCACACTATCCCAGAACATTGAACACACTATACACCGTCCCATGATCCTTTATAATGTCCACACTATCCTAGAACAGAGAACACACTATACACCGTCCCATGATCCTTTATGATGTCCACACTATCCCAGAACAGAGAACACACTATACACCGTCCCATGATCCTTTATGATGTCCACACTATCCCAGAACAGAGAACACACTATACACCGTCCCATGATCCTTTATGATGTCCACACTATCCCAGAACAGGGAACACACTATACACCGTCCCATGATCCTTTATGATGTCCACACTATCCCAGAACAGGGAACACACTATACACCGTCCCATGATCCTTTATGATGTCCACACTATCCTAGAACAGGGAACACACTATACACCGTCCCATGATCCTTTATGATGTCCACAATATCCCAGAACAGGGAACACACTATACACCGTCCCATGATCCTTTATGATGTCCACACTATCCCAGAACAGGGAACACACTATACACCGTCCCATGATCCTTTATGATGTCCACACTATCCCAGAACATAGAACACACTATACACCGTCCCATGATCCTTTATAATGTCCACACTATCCTAGAACAGAGAACACACTATACACCGTCCCATGATCCTTTATGATGTCCACACTATCCCAGAACAGGGAACACACTATACACCGTCCCATGATCCTTTATGATGTCCACACTATCCCAGAACAGAGAACACACTATACACCGTCCCATGATCCTTTATGATGTCCACACTATCCCAGAACAGGGAACACACTATACACCGTCCCATGATCCTTTATGATGTCCACACTATCCCAGAACAGGGAACACACTATACACCGTCCCATGATCCTTTATGATGTCCACACTATCCTAGAACAGGGAACACACTATACACCGTCCCATGATCCTTTATGATGTCCACAATATCCCAGAACAGGGAACACACTATACACCGTCCCATGATCCTTTATGATGTCCACACGATCCCAGAACATAGAACACACTATATACCACATACTAGAATATAGAACCCCAGATCCAGACTCACCGTTAGCCAGCAGGCCCAGCAGCAGTTCTACATCAGATAGAGAGTGTAGGCTGGTGAGGTTGGCCCCTATGGAGTTACAGGCAGTGGAGGAGTCCTCCCAGCTCCCTGCCTCAGCCTCTGCCAGGGCTTTGTAGCAGTAACGGTTGTGGGCCAGCCAGCCCTCGCAACACACCGTGCGGTAGTACTGCCAGTTATCTGGGGGCGGGTGATGGAGAGGAAAGGAGACGAGAGATAACGGTCCAATTCAGTACAAAAACATTAGCACCTGTCATTCTAAGATTTAGGGGTAAAGAGAGAAAAGGCCCAAGTATTTGGTTTTTTATTAGGATCCCCATTAGCTGTTGCAAAAGCAGCCGTTACACTTCCTGTGGTCCACACAAAACATGAAACATAATACAGAATGACATAATGCAGAACATCAATAGACAAGAACAGCTCAAGGACAGAACTAAATACATTTTGTTTTTAAAGGCACACGTAGCCTACATATCAATGCATACACACAAAAGAGTCATCTCGCATTGCCAACTCTTCCAAGTGACGTTCATCACTCTGGAGAAATATAAATGAAGGAAAGTAAATGGAAGTTCGGTCCTAGGTGGAAACATTCTCAAATGGAGGTGTACTACTTGTGAACTTCTCTAATAAGAACGCTCATCCTCCATTTGAAAACATTTCCAGTGCCATGCCTACTGAATCGTGCCCAACTTATGTTTTCTGTTATAGCCCTGTTATAGCCTAGCGTGGAAGAAGCCGAGGTCAAGTGTTCATGTTCCAGGTGGAACCCAGCTGTTGAGCTGCTAGCTGGAGCTCCTCTCCCATTCTATTCGTAGGATCATTCAAACGACATCACTCACTGGGAGTGACTCAGAACTTCTACTGTCACTGGGATAAATAACAAGACTACTATCAGGAAAAAAACATCCAAGCTGTGCCCAAATGCTGACCTGTTAGAGAAGGTTTTTTAGTACCACTCAACAGTTCTTGATGGGAAGAACATCGTTTTGGAACATTACAGATGGATAATTCACCAGACAGGCTCTCGAGCCAGACAGAAACAATTGAGTCATCCGTATCAACCAAAACAAACAGCCAAACGTTGCTCATGGTTATTGAGTATGACCTATTAGAAAGGGCTGTTCAGAACTGTTAACAAGTACTAGTTGGAGACTGTGTATAAGAATATGACAAATGGGATAGCTCACCAAGCCCTTTTGAGCCAGACAGAGACAGCTGACTCAAGGACCAAACACAACCAAACTCTGTGCATCAGTCCCAAATAGCACCCTATTCCCTACATAATGCACTATTTTTGACCAGAGCCCTATGAGCCCTGGTCAAAAGTAGCACACTATATAGGGAATAGGGTGTTATTTGGGATGCAGGTTAATAATTCCCTAGGCCCTAGAGCCAGACGGACCTTTTGATCAGCCTCTACATGTAATCACCGCCTATAAACCACAATGTAAAGAGGTTACTGTGAATCTGACAGTAGCTTACAGGCAGCTCGGTGGCAAGTCAAATTCTGTACGTCATATGACAGTACACCTACTGTAACATAAATGCAGTATCAAAGCAAGTACTGTGTAATAACACACAGTACAATACCTTAACTTATACTGTAACAAAATAAAAGTGAACGCTAACGTAATCGGAATGAATGAATGAATGGATGAATGAATGAATGGATGAATTCATGAATGGATGGATGGATGAATGGATGAATGGATGAATTCGCGAATGGATGAATGAATGAATGAATGAATGGATGAATGGGTGAATTAATGAATGGATGGATGAATGAATGGATGAATGGATGAATGAATGAATGAATGGATGAATTCATGAATGGATGAATTCATGAAATTCATTGAGGGGAGGGGTTTCTATTTCACAGCATTTTACAGTAGCAAGCATGTTGGCTGCTAGGTAAAGTGTTTACACATTACAGTATATGAATTACAATTTGGTGTTTTATATCATGTGTACTTCTAGAGGCCTTAACAAAGGCTTCCAAGCTGGCAGTGACTGTAATGTGTCCCCTTCTGTATCTGTCCCCGACTGTGGGGCACTATAACCACATAGGAGTTAAACTGCTACAGCATTCTCACTTCCAGGTGCAACAAATATAGTCTTTTACAAGGTACACCTCAGAATATGTTAATTAGCCAGAAACAACAGTACCATGCACCAACTAGTGGCCAAAATATTTTTGGTGCTCCAAAGCTTAGGTACGGTACTGTATTCTGTGGGTTGGAATTACAGTACCATTTCGAAATACAGCAATTCTATGCCCCGCCCACAACACTTTCACACAATGCACCATCATTTACAGTATGCTGCAGCAAAACATTTCAGAGTATTTCACTGTTGAAAATACCCCAAATTACTGTATAATTGACAGTTTTATGTTACAGTGCAGATTATGAATCATTTCTTGTAGTACAATGGCTGAGCACTAAGGCAACAATAGACTGAGCGCCAGTCTGTTTGTGCTATCGCACCAACTCTCTGGCACTCATTGTCATGACAAACACTGTTTTGCACAAACAGATAGGGGACCAGGTTAGGGCCACAATATGAAACATATAAGACCATTGACCTCTTACCTAGAGGCTCAGCTCTCCTGGTGTCATTGGGGGTCTTCTTACAGATGTAGGGTAGAGCAGACTCACAGGACAGACTCTGCCACTGTTGCCCCCCCGACGCTGAGTTATACACTCCACACTGCCTGTTGTCCTGCAGAGGGCTGGATGATAGGCCTGGGAGAGACCAACACAGGTAACGGGGGAGTTATAGGTAGAAAGGGAGAAACGTTGGCCTAGTTTCAAACACACATTTCTGGCTCCCACCACTGCTACAGCAGGAACTTCTTGATTCTCCCCGCTGAGATCCAAATGGACTGGACCGGTCTGAGCAAAATGGCCAGAAACTCCACTTCAGAGGGCTACATGAAGCTATTACATCTTATTACTAACGCTAATGCTGTTCATTCACATCTTAAAGGAGGAATCTGGGCCTTGGAGTGGGAAAGAAAAGGTTGTAGAGCAGCCCAAGTCTCTTACCTGAGGTGAAGTTAACCAAGGCCAGAGGAGCTCCATCAGACCACTGCCACCCTGTTCTCTCACTCAGGTGGTTCAGTCCGATCCACACCATCACCCCCACGTCAGCCAACCGCTCTGAAAGGCACAGAACCACACGCATGAACACCACTAACTCTGGTCAAAACGTCTTGTACTTTCTCCAACCTGAATAACAAAAACTATGAGCACAAGTCCGTTTTAAGGCATAATACCGCACCCAAGAGTTTATAGTTTATACAGTTTATACAGTATGTGTAGCTCAGACCATACCACCCACCTTGTCTCCTTTCCTGACTAAAAGTTCAAATAAAGTTTTTAATGTTTAGATAGAACTATTAAATATAGTGATAAAATAGTTTTATATACCTCTGATGTACATCTGTTCAGTGAGGTCAGTGATGCTGAGTAGACTTCCTCCCTGGGCCAGGCAGGAGGAGTGGGCCTGGCTCCACGTCAGGATGGTGTACAGGTTGAACTGGTAACACGCACGGCTCTCCTGGTTCGAGTCCCAGAACGTATCGCAGCTCAACTCTGGAGGCAGAGACAAAGACATTTGAATATGATCATGGTTGTGTTGTATCGAGAGAGAAAAAAATCGATCAAACCCACACTGTACAACAATACTGTTGTGTGTGTGTGTGTGTGTGTGTGTGTGTGTGTGTGTGTGTGTGTGTGTGTGTGCGCGCGCTTGTGTGTGTGAGTGTGCATCACCTTGACTGGGACAGAAGCCCCATTTCTCATCCTGGTCGTATCGACTGGTGGTGGCACACCAGCGATGGTGGTCCTCGCGCCCCTCTGCCGTGCACTCCGAGTACCACTTGTTGTTGTATTTGAACGGCAGGGCACAAGGCATGCCGTGGGCATTACCCAACAGTGTGTGGATCTCTACAGAGAAAAACATTGTCACCACCACCTTCTTTGGGCTCATGTTCACGGTTATAGAGTGAGTCAGTCTGTTTGTTTTCTTATGTAAGTGATGATCGGCATTTGCATGGCTGCATTAATATCAAACCAACTGTGTCTCAATGGAACTGTCTGTGTAGAAAGAGGTCAGTCAGTGCATGTCACTACTATAATATACTATGTATGCTAGTGGTGCGCGGGTTGACTCATAACCCGCAGTCCCCCGCAGTTATGTCCGCAGGGCGGGTGGGTTTAGTGTCATGAAATATTGTGTGCACGGAGGACGGGTGGATGGCCGGCGGGTTGAATAAAGAGAAAACGATGCATTAAAAATCCATCAATGTCTCATCCTTATGCAACTCATATGTATAGGCTACAATGAGGTTGGTCTTGTTTTATCTGGCGTTAGTGCGTAGGCTAGCCTAAACATTACGGCCTAACCGTAGAGCGCCAAAAAACACACCGATTGCCAAATGCTTTTTTGGAACAATGTCGGAGTTTCATTCGATAAGAAAATGGAGAGTTCAAATGAAATGGAAAGGAGGGCCAGAACAGTGGTCTAATGTTTGGGGAAGTTTTGGTGAAGTGGTGAAAGTGGATTACAGCAGTGCTGGCTATGATATGCGTGATGGTGGTGAGGCTCTATACAAACTTTGAGTCACAAGACCGGGGACTTCAAAATGGCCGTCTAGGGAACTGTACTGTTCAGATAGGTTAAATGTGATAGCAGCTGACCTGGACACTGACTGTAGGTCGAGAACTTTTCATAGCCTAATAATATGAACTTCTGCAAAATGAATGATTTATTGCAGTAAAACGATACACCTATAGTGACGGGGGGGATCGATACGGTTACATATCGGGATACTATTTTTGACGATTTATCGTATCGTAAGCAATATTTTTGGAACGGTATTGAATTGCAATACATATAAAACCGTGGGAATCGCAATACATGTCGTATGGAGGAGATCAAAGACCTGGCAGTGCGGTGCCAGGACAACAACCTCTCCCTCAATGTGAGCAAGACAAAGGAGCTGAGTGTGGACTTCAGGAAAAGGAGGGCCGAACAGGACCCCAATAACATCGACTGGGCTGTAGTGGAGCGGGTCGAGGGTTTCAAGTTCCTTGGTGTCCACATCACCAACAAACTATTATGGTCCAAACACACCAAAACAGTCAAGAAGACGGCACCGACAACACATTTCCCTCCCCAGGACACCATCGAGAGCTGGTATGGCAACTGCTCGGCATCCTAGGCGCTACAGAGAGTAGTACGTACGGCCCAGTGCATCACTGGGGCCAAGCTTCCTGCCATCCAGGACCTACAGTATATACTAGGCGGTGTCAGAGGAAGGCCCAAAAACTCCAGTTACCAAAGTCATAGACTGTTCTCATAGACTGTAAGCGGTACCGGAGCGCCAAGTCTAGGTCAAAAAGGCTCCTTAACAGCTTCTACCCCCCAAGCCATAAGACTGCTGAACAATTAATAAAATGGCCACCCGGACTATTTACATTGACACACCCCCACTTTGTTTTTACACTGCTGCTACTCGCTGTTTATTATCTATGCATAGTCACTTTACCTCTACCTACATGTACAAATGACCTCGACTAACCTGTACCCCCGCACATTGACTCGGTACCAGCACCCCCTGTATATAGCCTTGTTATTGTTATTTTATCGTGTTACTTTTGATCAAATGTTCTACTTTAGTTTATTTAGTAAATATTTCCTTAACTCTATTTCTTTAACTGCATTGTTGGTTAAGGGTTTGTAAGTACCTGTTGTATTTGGTGCAGGTGACAAATAAAATTGGAACTGATTTGATAATAGCATATTGTGAAGTCCCTGGCAATTCTCAGCCGTAACACCAAGTGTAAACAGGAGTGGAGAAATATGATTTATTTCATTCAGCATCTTGAGAGAATGAATGCGCAGTTAGGAACCGTCTGTAAAGGTGCTATCTTTATCAGCATAACAGAAGCTGATAGAATTTCAACCACATAGAATATGCATCCAAAACTAACTGAAATCTTATCAAAAACATGTTGGGTCATTTTAACAGCTTTGAATTTTCTTAAAACCGGTCAAAAATGGCATTTTCTCCCCGGTCCCTAAATGTATTTGCTCTGCAAGAGCAGCAGAAACAGAAGAGAACAGAGAAAACAAACTTTATCGATGTCAACTACATTGCTGCATTTATTCTATAAATGTATGACATTATTCTGATGAGCAATGGTTTATTTAGTCTTCTAGGGCAACAAGTAATGACAGAAGAGAAGCTGCACATATCTAATTACAGACAAGTTCGTTGACTGAAAAATAGTCTACCAAAATGTAAGTTAATGATAAGCAATGACATATGCCTATCTAAAAAGGCCTGTCAAAAAAAATCGTTCCACCTTCTCTGACTGTACAGCGCTTTTTCTATATTTGCGGCTTAGGGTTCGGGTTGCGAGCCTCAGATTTTCAAATGTATCATATATAGTCGGGCGGTTACGAATGGGTTATTAGCAATTGCGGACAGGTGAACAAACAGCTGACTCACGCATCACTAATGTTGACGACTTACCCTCATAAGGATAGGCACATGGCCCCTCCCCCGGTGTAGAGTACCTCCTCCACTGATGATAACTGGCCCTCTTGACCACCACCAGGCGTCCAGCCACGGACAGCTTCAGCTGGGACGCCCCGTACAACGTATTCCCATTGCATCTCCACCACAGGGTCCGGAGGGGTGAGTCACACTCGAAGGTGCCCAGGGGCTGGGTGGAGTCGCTGATGTTCAGGCCCAGACAGAGGCTGCTACCCAGATTGAAGAGGCGGTGGCGAGACACCCACTTCCACAGCATACGGCGGGTGGGCCTCTCACAGCTCTCCAGGACCAGGTTAGAGGAGGAGGAGGAGATGCAGCGCTTCAGCTGGGTACTCTCCATGATGAACAGACCCTTGTCTGGGAATAGAGGGATTGATGGGTGGAAATGTAGGGTAGTGGGGAAGAATAATAGCATCTTCTACTGTAAACTTTTACTATGCTCTCTACGACACCAATATTGGTGTTTGAGCACGGTTCTGCTGGACTGAACGAGTGTGTTCGCATACTCCCTTAAAAGACCTTTGCTTGAAAAACGAGAAAAGGTACTGTTTGTCCAACTTGAGAAGCCATAGCCAATATACACTTCATCAAAACAGTCAGAATTTATTTTAAAAAAAATGAAAAACACATCTGTCATTCATTTTGACGTTTTTATCGAGATCTTAGTTGGGCAGTTTTAAATCTAACTATGATGTTTGGTGCAGTATTTCTCAAGTAAAAAAATGCCATGAATACGAGTAATCTATTGTTGAATGGCAACTAACACTTTATTGAAGAATCCCTACAGTTGACCAATGACAGATGATGGGCCGTAGACTTCGGTTCCAAACTTCGGCATGCCTCGAGCAACTGTTTTGTGTGCACGAACAGTCGAAATAAACGTGCCGATAACCAAAACACACAAAAAATTCACAAATGATCTTCATAATATATGCACGTATTGTTCCGAACTGTTAATTGTTCAGGGGCCTATCCGTGTCATTCTCCTATACACATGTCTGAAACTATTGCGAATTTTTATAGGCTGCTAAAATTTTATTATTAGGCCTACGCATAATAACATTACTATAACAACATTACCACTAGGCTAGATTGTCATATCCGATAAACATTTAAAGTTCAATGAGACTGGAGACTGGAGTTTAGGTCATGGACAGGCCTACTCTCTGTGCCCAACCAAATAACATATCTGAGCCTGTTTCTCTCTCTCTCTGTGTATGTGTGCCTAGTTAAATAAATGTTAAATTAACATAAAATAAAAATGTGTGTCCTCCCGTCATTCCTTTGGCATAATTCCATGACCCAATTTGAGCTCTCTCCTGTCTATACCAGGGAAACATGCCATATACAGCCTACAGTTGCTATACTGTGCAAACAGTCTATCCATGGTTACCTTTACTTGACCCTAATCTGTCCGTCCCTCTACCCATAACAGCATCAATGTTGATGTTTTATTCTTTCTGACCTTTCCAATCTGCATCAGAAGCCTGATGGTCACACGATGAGTCCATTCATTAATTGATCATGCATAAAAAGGGCAAAATGTTCTTATTTACGAAACCATTTTGCAGTACTCCCAGATGACACAACAATTCAACTATCTTTTCTTATATTGTTCATTGTATTTTTCCATAATCGAAACCGAGAATAATACAATGCATCTCGCCATGCATCCAGCGGCGCAGCACTGTAGCCTACAGAAGCCTATGCAAATATATTGTCTTGCACATACAGTATACCACACTTGCGTACACATGAGTCTTTCTTATTGTAGACTTTCTTGTCCTAACTTGCATGACTGACCTATCATTTATAATTCTTGAAATAAAACTGAACAGTAGGCTACTAGTGGACACATTTCGATGTCCGATGCAGTCTTGAGTTGAACTTACTGTAGAGTTCGGAAAGATCTTTCTTCTCCAACACCACATCGTCTTCAGTCACACAGTCGCAGCTATTCATAAAGACTATTGCAAAGATTAACAAGAGCACTCCTGAAGATTCTGTACAGCGTGAAAAATATACTCTCATTTCGACGACAAGTTGCTGAATAAAAAGGCAGGAGTTCGAACATTCCGTGGTTGTTTTTCTCCTGAAAAACTTTCCGAAAGTTTGGGTAATCGCGACGTCACGGCCCAAAGTCTCTGCGGGGTAGTAAAGGCAGCATAGCCTATATTTCTTCCAGACAATTTTTGGGCGGGGGTCGGCTTTTATGGTTTTTTACACACGTTTTAGAAGAACATTGATAGTCTATTTCAAATAATACTCAACAATAGGTTTACATCATTTACACTTCAACGATAACAAATCAAAACATGACGAAGCTGATGATGTGGCAACAACTCAAAAGTTCAACTTTATTTTTGCGCCATACATTAAAGTTAGTCAATTATTCTTCTCAAAATGATTCCAATCAAGATTACACAATTCAAGGCTCAGCCTCGACTCAAAACCCAAAGCAAAACATTCATAACACAAAAAAAACATGAAACATTATTGCAGTAGTATCAAGCCTACTCAGCTTATTCTCAGTTTTAGGCTACCTATGTCCCAACCCAAAGTCTATGAAAAAAGTACAAATGTAGGTTCTTAATTTGAGCCAGTTTGCTACATCAAGAAAATAACCCTGCAGCAACCAGAAATGTAAATTATTATGTGGATTACAATTAATGGACAAATCTGACATTTCAAAGTGGAAATGACAAACTTCAGAAACCTTTTTAAACCTCAAATACACCACAAGTTTTGCATTTCCTGCATTGCAGGAAAGTTCTCCTGCAACAGGGTGATCAAATTAAAATCCTACATCTGTAACAACCTAAATGGGAAAATCCAGTGTTCAGTTTCAGCAGAGCGTTTGTACCAAAGACAACTTTAAGAGCAGCAAAATCAAAGTCATTTCATGTAGAGATGATTCATAGCTAGACATTCCATTGTCTGTCTGCTGATATGAGATAGCATCCCTGAAGAAGATCCAGACCTTATGGAGTGATACAATGTTGCACATTGTGGTGATTACAATTTGTCCTTACATCACACACATACAATCACACACACTTGCATGCGCACGCACACACACACACACACACACACACACACACACACATAGATATATACTATACAACATAAACATCTCCACAACTGCCCTAACGGACTTCCAGTGCACTCAACTGCTGGTAAATATTTTACATATACAAGCTGATGTCATCATCAGTAGCCATCCATTGAATGAATATCAACTTTCGGTCCCCCTGCACTTTTATAAGTTACATTTTTAAACGTTGATGTCGAGCTTCTAAACAGAGGGTTTGTACCCTGTGGAGAAAGAAAAAAAACTGTTTAACAGTAAATTATACAAGAATTTCAAAGTAACTGACATGAGACGGAGCAAATGAGGACAAGGACACCATCTTACCGACTGCCATTTAGCCTTTGCCCTCTCGGCCTCAAACTTGGCGACCTCATTGCGGTCGTGGACTGAGATCAACAGCTTCCACACCCCCAGCAGGATGAGGCCGATGGTGAGAATGGACAGAGAGACCCCAAGTACTATCATAGCTATGTTGGGGGGCTCAGGACAGTCTGGAAGGATGGCGAGAGAGAGAGAGAGAGAGAGAGAGAGAGAGAGACACACACACACACACACAGTTACGTCTGTAGTCATTACAGAGACA